>NC_056039.1:24019772-24197444 GCF_004379255.2 Salvia splendens
AGTGGTATCAGAGCCAGGTTCTTTCGCTCTGGTCCGAGAGTCTTCTTTCACTTTAAGTCTAAGTTAGCGAACCCTTATTTGACTAGAAGTGTCACGAAGGCTCAACATCCAAAGCATCACGCTCAACCGATGAAAGTGAGGTATGTTTTAAGTTGTTGATGAAATATGAGAACGATTTATAAGATTGATGATATGATGAGGATGGTTTGGGCAAAAGAATGCATGAGCAAGTAATTACGTGATGATGTGGTTTTCATGATTGAAATTCGTGAATAAATGATGTGATGACATAAAGAAGTTGAATGTGAGCATGATTGACATGATGATCTAAACACGTGTATTATATGAAAACAATATCCTGATAGTATGAATATGTGGAATATGACAATATAATTTAAGCACGTGTTGTATGTACGAACATGATATTGTTATGGTATGATTATGTGAGACATGAGCAAGATTGGCCTGATGACTTAAGTATGTGCTATGTGTGTGAAAGTGTTATGACGTAAGCATGTGATTATGGGAATATGGTGTGTTTTACATGAAAGATGGAAATTAATGAGTTGTTTTGAGAATGTTGAAATTTTTTATAGAAAAGATGAGTAATCTAAAAATGTTGTTTCAAACATATATGTGAAGTGCATGAGTGTTTTGTTTGGAATGCAAATGTGTTATGTGTTTTGCAATATTAATGACTAGTTGTTCTAGTGGGAAAAATATTTATGTTGTGGAAAGTTGTTGGAACTTTTTGACAAAAAAAAATATCTTCGAACTTTAAATGAAAATATGTTAGTTCTTTCTTTTGAGAAAATTAATTGATCAATGGAAAATGTTGTGTTTATGAATTGTTCAAAAAAAAATGAGTTTTGACAAAAAAAATTTTACTTCGTTCGGAAATTGAGTTGTGGAAGTGTGATGTTATGTATGTTATGAGGTGCGAGGTATGATGTGTTATTCTATGGAATGTTTTATACGAATGATGAAAGTTGATGCGAACTTACGATTTAGTTTGAGTCAAAACTTTTACTTTAAAAGTGGGATGTGGAAAATTTTTAGGAAAGTGTGAAGTGTAAAGAAAATTTGTTTCAAAAGTTTTAAATATAATGTGAAGTTCGAAAGTGTTTTGCTATGGGATGTGAAAATGTGGTGTGTTTATCTTGAGGTATGAATGACGTAAATTGAAGTAGATGATGATCTATGAGATGATGAATTGTGTTGTGAACTTAGAGTACCTAAAAAATAAGCCTAGTTGACAGCGCGAATCGTAGTTCTAAGTTGAAAACTTAACAATTGCTTTTCCGAGAAATGAAACGTACGAGAATATGAGAGTTGAGGCAAACGCTTAAGTCAAGGTGCGAGACACGAAGAACCGATGCTAAGAGATATTTTCATGCAACGACAAGCGATCATACTCGCGATTTAAATTAGTATAGTTTAATCTTGTGTAAGTGGAAGCACGATAGAGATGATCTCCATACCCTGCTAAGGAGCACGAGGATGATAACCATGTCCTACGAGGATAGTCTTTATGACAGGCAAAGAATTTTATGAAGATATCGATTTCAACTATCGTTATTTGTGGCAAAGACACGAAGAATCTCAGCGTGGAATCCACAGTTCTTAGAGCAATGTTACCAGTTTCGGCTTGCAAAAGATGAACAAGGAGGTGCGACTTTAATAGCTGGAACAAACTATTCTAATCAACAGTTCTTACTTGGATTATAAGAAGTTATCTTTCAGGACCTTCCAAATAGCCGTGAGCCATTGTCTATTTAACAGCTTGTTTCATTCACCCCTTGCAAGTGATGCATATTGCTTCTTTTCCTCCATTGAGTCATAACTCACTTTCAGTTCTTGGAAAGTGGTGTTGCCTTCATAACTTTGGACACTTGGATTGATTGTAGTCTTCTTTGACCTATTATTTATACGGACCATACTTTGACTCTATGAACCTTTGCTATTGAGCTTCATTCCTAAGACTGCTTGCAGTTTCGTCCTTCAATATAATCATGTTTCACAGACATGTTTTCCTATGGGATATTCTTCTTCGAACTTTTGTTCAGCCTTTTATTTTGTCACCATGTCTGTGTCAAGTTCTTTCTTATAGAGTGAAATTCTTTTTGGTTCAGTTCATATATCCTTTCCATAATAGAACCTTTCTTTCTACAAAATGAAGTTAAGGCCTACATTTTGTTCCTTGCCTCAACAAACTTAATCCACTTGATTTTTGTTTTCAATAGCCCCTTTGACTTAGATTGCCTTTCACAAACTTATGAACCCATTGATGTGATTCTGTTAGTCCATATTATGATTTTCCTTGAACCATGATCAGTACCGCTTTGTGACAACTGTCTGCATTTCTCAATCCTCATGCAACTGATCATTTCTTTTCCTCAACCCTTTAAGTCATTATCCGTGTGGACTTTTCAAATTTGGTCATCTTTTTGGTAGCTAACTATGAGAATTGACATTTATTTGATTTCATTCCATATTCATGACCTATCTTATGTTCTTCCAAGCTCTGTGGGGATGATCATAACCAATTGTTATATTTCAAAATCGGTTCATATCCAAGTTAAGACTGTTGGACTAAAGTTTGTGTTAGGAGAGTTAAGAGTAGTAGCTCGACTTTTACACGTCATGCCTTTGGAGAACGTTGACATAATTTTGGGAATGGATTTGCTTACCGAGAACCACGCAATGATTCACTGTAAAGAGACACAGATTTCTTTTCAAACCCCTGGTGACGAGCCGACCATCTTGTATGGAATCTCCATGAACCGACGAACCTCCATAATCTCTGCTTTGCAAGCAACTACGATGATAAGAAAAGGGTGTCCGGCGTATCTGGTATACTTGAATGGGGAAGAAAAGAAAGAATTGAGAGTGGAAGACGTGGCAGTGGTGCGAGTTTTTCCCGAGGTGTCGTGGTGCGAGATTTTCCCGATGTGTTTCCCGAAGCTTTGCCAGGACCGCCACCCAACAGACAAGTGGAGTTCACTATTGATTTAGAACCAGGGTCAGCGCCAGTATCAAAGGCGCCATACCGAATGGCCCCTAAGGAGTTGGCCGAGTTGAAGGTCCAGTTGCAGGAACTGTTAGACTTGGGTTTCATTCGACCCAGTGTGTCACCATGGGGAGTGCCAGTTTTGTTCGTTAAGAAGAAGGATGGGACGATGAGGATGTGCATCGACTATCGTGAGCTCAACAAGATGACCTTGAAGAATAAGTACCCACTGCCAAGGATTGACGACTTGTTTGACCAACTTCGAGGAGCGGGCGTATTCTCGAAAATGGATTTGAGATCAGGGTATCATCAACTAAAGGTCCGACGAGAGGATGTGCCTAAGACTGCTTTTCGCACTCGTTATGGCCATTATAAATTCGTCGTGATGCCATTTGGGCTGACCAACGCCCCAGCCGTTTTCATGGACTTGATGAACCGAGTTTTCCACGAGTATCTTGACAAGTTTGTGTTAGTCTTCATCGACGACGTGTTGGTATACTCGAAGAACGAGGAGGAGCATGGACAGCACCTACGAACAGTGTTGGAAACGTTGCAAAGGGAGAAACTTTATGCCAAGTTTAGTAAGTGTGAGTTTTGGTTGACTCGAGTGAACTTCCTTGGTCATATTGTGACGGCAAACGGGATTCAAGTAGACCCAGCAAAGGTCGAGGCCATACAGAATTGGAAATCGCCGAAAACACCAAGTGAAATCCGCAGTTTCTTGGGATTGGCAGGATATTATCGACGATTCATTGAAGGATTCTCCAAGATTGCGAGACCAATGACGCAACTACTAAAGAAAGGAATCAAGGTGGTTTGGACGCCAGAGTGCGAGGCGAGTTTCCAACTATTGAAGGAGAAATTGACTACAGCACCAGTCCTAGCGGTACCAGAACCCGACAAGGACTTCACCGTCTATACGGACGCGTCGAAAGTAGGACTAGGATGTGTGTTAATGCAGGATGGGAAGGTGATAGCATATGCTTCCCGACAGTTGAGACCGAATGAGTTGAATTTTCCGACGCATGATTTGGAGTTAGCAGCAGTGGTGCATGCACTGAAAATTTGGAGACATCATCTCTATGGAGTGAGATGCGAAATCTACACCGATCACAAGAGTCTCAAGTACTTCTTCGAGCAGAAGGAGCTAAACATGCGACAACGACGTTGGTTAGAGGTCGTGAAAGACTATGACTGCAGTATTAATTACCATCCGGGCAAGGCGAACGTGGTCGCCGATGCTTTGAGTAGGAACAACAAACCTCAACTGGCTTATTTCCTAACGCAAGAGGAAGCGTTGATTCACGAGTTCGACAAGATGAATTTGGAGATAGTGAAAGCGCCAGAGACAGTGGGTGCAAGATTGGCGACGCTAGTGATTGAGCCAGACTTGAGGACCAAGCTCATAGAAGCCCAGCGACGTGATGGAAGGTTGGAGGAGTTACGTGCGAAGGTGGAAGCCGAGAAGCTTGATCATTACCTCGAGGAGGCGGATAATGCCTTGACATACGATGGACGATTGTGTGTGCCAAGCGATGAGGTGCTAAAAGAGGAGATTTTG
Source organism: Salvia splendens (assembly GCF_004379255.2). NCBI lineage: Eukaryota > Viridiplantae > Streptophyta > Magnoliopsida > Lamiales > Lamiaceae > Salvia > Salvia splendens. The sequence continues at coordinate 24,024,344 of NC_056039.1, forward strand.
AGTGAAGCGCACGACACGCCTTACACCGCACACCCCGGAAGCACGAAGATGTATCGGGATTTGAAGCAACGGTTTTGGTGGAATGGGATGAAAGGGGATGTAGCGTCATATGTGGAACGATGTCTAGCATGCCAACAAGTAAAGGCCTTACACCAGCGGCCATATGGGAAGTTGCAACCGCTCGAAATTCCTGAATGGAAGTGGGAGCATCTAGCTATGGATTTCGTGACGGGTTTGCCAAGGTCACAGAAGGGCAACACTGCGATCTGGGTGATCATTGATCGACTTACTAAAAGCGCGCACTTCTTACCGATTAAGATTACTTATGGCGCAGACAAACTAGCAAAGCTCTACGTGAACGAGATTGTGCGATTGCACGGAGTGCCAAAGACCATTGTATCCGACCGCGATACGAAGTTCACATCAAAGTTTTGGATGAGTATGCAACGCGAATTGGGCACACAACTGAACTTCAGCACTGCATATCACCCGCAATCGGATGGGCAGTCCGAGAGGACGATTCAGACACTTGAAGATATGTTGCGAGCAGTTGTCTTAGATCGAGGGGAAAGTTGGGAAACGGTTTTACCATTGGTTGAATTTGCCTAGAACAATAGCTATCAAGTGACGATCGATATGGCTCCGTATGAAGCTTTGTACGGCAGGAAGTGTCAATCCCCACTTTATTGGGATGAAGTTGGCGAGAGAAAGATGTTAGGACCCGACGCCATAAAGGAGATGACCGAAATTGTGCATCGAATCCGTGCAAGGATCAAGGAAGCTCAAGATAGGCAGAAATCATATGCTGACGTGCGTCGAACGGAAATCAAATTCGACGTTGGTGACAAAGTGTTCCTGAAGGTGTCCCCGACGAGTGGAGTTGTGAGTTTTGGAATGAAAGGCAAGCTGAAACCGCGTTTTGTGGGACCGTACGAGATCATCGACGAAGTAGGTCCTGTGGCGTATCGTTTGGCGTTACCTCCCAGCTTTGGGAACGTGCACAACGTGTTCCACGTATCGCAGTTGTGCAAGTACGTGTTCGACCCCAAACATGTGATTCACCAAGAGGAAGTGATCCTAACCCCCGACATGAGCTACGAGGAAAGGCCCGAAGCAATCCTAGATCGGAAGGTACAAGAGTTACGAAACAAGTCGATAGCGTCCGTGAAGGTGTTGTGGAAGCACCATGGCCCCGAGGAAGCTACGTGGGAGTTAGAAGATAAAATGAAGGAAAGGTTTCCCGAGTTGTTTATGTGAGACGATCAAATTTCGGGACGAAATTTCTGTTTAGAGGGGAATGATGTAACATCACAAACTTTTGTGACTTCTTTTCATGTAATTGGAATTTTGGGGAATTCTGAAACGTTTGATTCTATGTGATTAAGTGCTTTGTGTGAAAAAATTGACGTGGTTATTATGGAATGACGAGCTTGAGATTTATGTTATTCCAATGTGGGGAAATAATTAATAGGATCATTCATTTATTCTTTCTCAAGTCAATTCATTGAAAAATTCGGCCCTCCCAAATTATTGAAATAGTACTTCTTTTTGTGGATTTAATTAATTGTTTTGGGACATTATTCCAAATTAAATCCAAACCATTGAACACACAATTTCCCTCCCGTTAAAACTTGCGATCTATCAAACCTACACTCTCTACATTCATGTAGGACTCAAAACATGGTTCAAAAGAGAAGGAGAAGAAAAAGTGTGCAATTATACCTTCCTTTACAAAAACCAATCGGTAGAAGAGAAGAACGAAGTGATCCGTCGGAAACTCTCGAAGGTACTTTCAATGGATGCAAGAATAAGCTTGAATGGAAGATTTTTGGAGATGGGAGAGTGGAAGAAGAGTGAAAAACGTGTGGGAGAGGGAGAGAAGAGAGGGGACGATTTTTTTGTAGGGAGAATGGGGGCTAGGGTTTGTTTAATTGCTATTTATTTGTTAGGTTTAAAATCCCACACATAAGGAATTAATTAAATTGGAGGAGATATATAAAAAAAATGAAATTCCCACAATTAAAATAAAAGTAGGCGTGTGGTTTGAAGGTGGGGAAGTCAAAATTTTATGATTTAATTACAAGTAAATATAACAATATTTACTTGGAGAGAATATATTCATAATTTAGGAAATAAAAATCATGAATACAAGGGAACAATTAAATTAAATCTCCAAGTAGGAAATAATAGGAGGGGGCCGAAAATTTAAGGAGAATTTGTACAAGGAAATTATTTAAATCCCCAATTAAACAAAATAGGATTTAAATTAAGTAATTTCTTTATAGGAAAAAGGCTCACATAAAATAGGCAACAATTAATTAAATTCCCACAAGGAAAAATAATGCAAAGGGGCGTGTGATATGGAGGAAAAATAGAAGGAAAATATTCACATCCCTAATTAATTAGACATGGGAATTCATTTGAATAAAAGGGGGTTCCACAAAATAGGAAACAAATAAAATATCCTCCATATTTTATTGGAGGGGCCGAAATTATTAGGCTAAAATAGCCAAGGAAATGTTCCAACTCTCTATTTATTTTGGGTGAATAAATAATATGTGGTATGATTTAATTGGATTTAATTTAAAAGAAGAGAGTCAATAAAGCACCAATTAAATCAAATGAAAAAAATAATCCAATCTCCTATTGGAGATTTTCGAAACTCCCAAGGATAAAAGGATGGAGTTCGAATTTCATGTAGTGTAATCATGTGTGTTGGATTGAATTAATTGGTGAATAATATGAGTTTGTATGAAAATATGTGTATGAAGAACGTGTAAGCATGATTATGTGTTTTCGAGCATGAAAAATCGGTAGTTGTGTTGTGGAAGTTTTAAAACCCTAATCCCGAATTTGAACCAGAAATCTGTGATGCACTACCAGTGACTTATGATCTGTATTCGACCTATCAAACGAACTAATTTTGCTACGAAAATTTTACTGAGTAAATTTCAAGGTGTTTTCTGTGTCTCGTGTAAATTTCAGCCTGTTTTATCGAAAAATGAATTTTTAATAAATTTTTGAAGTTAACTGCGCAAATCTGCAAGAAACGTGAGTTCTCGTCATGAATGTTTCGTTTTCTGTTTGACTGACCAACTGACCTCCGATTGATGTGATTCTTGAACTATATGAAAATTTGAAGTGTCTTCTGAGTCGTGTTAAATTTTCAGCCTTTTTGGGCATTGGATGAATTTATGGTGAAATTTTCAAATGAACTGCGCAATACTGTCTGAAATTGTATGCTACGACCAGAGAGTTCAATATGTGATATGACTGACTAAATGACGTGATTTCGGTGTGAAAATTTTCATGTATGAACTTGAATGTGTATTCTGTATTGTGACCAAAATTTAGCTTCTTTTGAGGTCGGGTGAATTTATAGTGATTTTTACAAAACGGTCGCGCAGTTCTGCCAGTTTTCTGCCTTGTTAAAATATCTCTTATTTTCAAGTCTAAAAGTATTGTATGATGCATGTATGTCCAAGGAACGTGTCTAAATGATGTGATCACGTGTGATAAATCGAAATGTGTTACGATGTGTTCTCCCATCTTTGTGACGTATGTTGGGTCTGGGATTTGAGAAAAACGACGAGAGAATCGATAGGACATGCATAGTAATATGTTGTTGGGGGAAACTAATTGTGTTGTCTTTGACGAGGGTGTTGTGTAGCCGTGAACTCGAGGATCGAGAGTTGCTAAGTTGGGTTGTGAATTACTAAGAGAACGAGGTGGGCTTTCTTTTCAACCTCTTTATTTTTCCGAAAAATATTATGTGGAGATACAAGGGTGGTTTAACTGTTAGGTCATGCCATGGACTGTTTTTGTTATGAGATTGTGTGCCTGATGCCTAGTTCGTATGAGTTTACTCCGTTAGGCTATATGGCTGTTTTGTGAAACGAATTCGGGTCCGAGTAGGGCCGTAAACCCTATCGGGCTGTGTACACTGGTGGGATCGTAGCCGTCCTTGCAAGTCGGCCGGTCTCGTGGGCGAATAGTGTGGCCACACTTTCGTCGCACTGTGGTTGTGATTGTTGGATTGATGTGAAAAGTGGGGAGATTATTTGACTGGCCAGTCTATGAAACATTTTTGTGTTCTCGTGATATTTTCTTTACTACGTATAAAACTCGAGATCACTGGTATGGATGACATAACTATATAAATGTTTTCGGCATGAGCCCATTGAGTACAACAAGTACTCAGCCCTGCAATTTCTTTTAAAAATTTTGCAGGTTGAGCGGGATGTTGCGGTGGATGTTGAGCTGGCTAAAGACCCTAGGATACGTTGTGTCGTCATACATAGGCGTGATCCTTGACTCTCTTGAACCTTATTTATCCGCTGCTATGTTTTAAATTGTGTCTTAAGACCTTAATCTTTATGTTTTTGTGTGTTGAACATGTATGGTGGTGTTAGGATTTAAACGTGTGTTTACGTCGTCTTTTGAAAATGGTATTCTTCGGGATTTGAGTTAATGTTTGCTTTACTTTAGTTATTTAATTGTTGTGTTTTCTTAAGTCTAATTTTTCCGTTATCTTTTTTTTTTTAAGTATTTTATCTTAGGTCTTTTCAAAAAAAAAATTTACCTTAAAATCTTTTAAGTAAGGTGTTCTTTTAAATTGTTGTCCATGCATGTCAGTCACGATCGCCGCGTTGTGGTACCCCTTGTTTGGGCGGTCGTGACATTTTGGAAGAAGAATTTTTAAATAGGCAGTTCACGGACTTCGCTGTAGATGAAGAGGTCGAAAAGGAAGTAGAAGAGTGGTTTGAGACAAATAAGGTTGGAGAAATGAACGACCAAGCCGTCGCAGAAGCAATAACAGAATTTTGCGAACGTCCAAGGCCAACTGGGTCGGGTAAGACAGCTCAAGTATCCAGCCTAGCAAAGCAGCTTGATCAAGGAAAGCCACTGGGTGATGAAGCTGCAGAAAACCCTCTGCCCACCGAAGAGCCAAAACCCGCGAAGGAGTTGAAACCCCTTCCAGCGCATCTAAAGTACGCCTTCCTGGGAGAAGACAAAACTATGCCCGTCATTATAAACAGTCGATTGACCCAAGGGCAGGAAGACAATTTACTGGAAGTATTACGAAGGAATCAGAAGGCTATCGGCTGGAAGCTGACAGACTTGGTGGGAATTAGCCCGGATTTGTGTATGCATCACATCCGGCTGGAGGAAGGAGCCAAGCCACACCTCGACCAACAACGGAAACTCAACCCCAACATGAGGGAAGAGGTGCTGAAAGAAATTGTCAAGCTGGTTTCAATCAGAATTATCTATTCTATTCCCGACAGTAATTGGGTCAGCCCAGAACATATGGTACCTAAGAAAGGAGGGATTCAAGTGGTAAAAAACGAGAAAAACGAATTAATCCCCACAAGGCCAGTTACTGGGTGGAGAATGTGCATAGACTATAGGAAGCTGAACCAAGCCACAAAGAAAGATCACTTCCCTCTGTCATTTATTGATCATATGCTAGAGAAGTTGGCAGGGAAACAGTACTTCAGTTTCCTGAATGGTTATAGTGCCTATTTCCAGATTGTTGTAAACCCAGATGACCAAGAAAAGACGACGTTCACCTGCCCTTTTGGCACTTACACTTACAGGAGGATGCCCTTTGGCCTCAGCAATGCTCCGGGCACTTTCCAAAGATGTATGATGAGCATTTTCTCGGATCTGTTGGAAGATTGTATTGAGATCTTCATGGACGATTTCACTGTCTATGGGGATGATTTTGATCAAGGGCTGCATAGTCTGAACAGGGTATTGGAAAGATGCCGCCAGAAGGATTTAGTTCGGAACTTCGAGAAATGCCATTTTATGGTTACTGAAGGAATAGTTCTGGGCCACGTAGTATCAAACAGGGGAATAGAGGTCGACCCAGCAAAGGTAGCAGTCATTGCAAAACTCCTATATCCTACCAACCAGAAGGAGATCCGAGCCTTTTTAGGGTACGCTGGGTTCTACAGGAGATTCATCAAAGATTTCGCAAAGATAGCCCAGCCTCTAACAAGACTTCTCCAGAACGATGTAGAATTTGAATTCTTAGATGCCTGCAAGGCCGCATTCCAGTTTCTGAAGGACCGATTAATAAGCTCTCCAATAATACCCGCTCCCGACTGGAATCACCCCTTTGAGGTGATGTGCGATGCTAGTGACTATGCTGTGGGGCGGTATTAGGTCAAAAAATCGAAGGGAAAAGTTACATCATTTTTTACGCCTCAAAAACTCTAAATCAGGCACGAAAGAATTATGATGTGACCGAAAAGGAGATGCTATCAGTAGTCTTCGCATTTGAGAAGTTCAGGCCTTACCTGCTTGGGTCTAAGTGATTGTCTATACAGATCATGCGGCCATCAAATACCTCTTGGCAAAGAAAGAGTCAAAGCCGCGGTTGATCAGATGGGTACTCCTTCTACAGGAGTTTGATTGGGAAGCAGTGGATAAGAAATGATGTGAGAACAAGGTGGCAGATCACCTAAGTCGAATTCTGCAAGAAGATAATGGTGAAGCCATTCCAGAGGCTTTCCCTGAAGAGCATCTCTGCCTGATCAAGTCAATACCTGATCGCCAGTGGATCAACCAAGCGGAAGAAATTGCTCAAGCCAACCAAGGTAGCAAAGGACAGAACACGAGGAAGGAGCCATGGTTCGCGGACATGGCTAATTACTTGGTAACGTGGGAGTTACCCAGAAGTGACGAAATTTCAAGAGCACAGAAGTTAAAGCTTAAAAGCGATTCCCGATACTTCTATTGGGATTATCCTTACCTATGGAAAATGGGGACAGATCAAGTAATCCGACGCTGTATACCAGAATGGGAGCAGGAAGATGTAATGATCCACTGTCACACACTAGCTTGTGGGGGTCATTTTGGGCCAAAGAAAACAGCAAGGAAAATACTTGATAGTGGGTTTTATTGGCCATCTATCCATAGAGATGCTTATGAATTCTGCAAGAAGTGCCCTCGATGTCAACTTACTGGAGGAATATCTACTAGAGACGAGATGCCTCAGGTCCCCATTAGTGTCTGTGAAATATTCGATGTATGGGGAATGGACTTCATGGGACCCTTTTCCCGCATCTGAAGGTAATCTCTACATACTGGTGGCAGTGGACTATGTGTCCAAATGGATCGAGGCGAAGGCAACTAGGACGTGTGAGTCCAGAGAAGTGGCGAAGTTTTTGAAATCTAACATATTTACCCGATATGGAGTGCCACGGGCTATTATCTCTGACCAAGGGACTCATTTCGTCAACAGAACTATCGAAGCTCTGATGCAAAAATATGGAGTCCACCACCGCCTATCCACACAGGTTGAAATCTAAAATAGAGAAATCAAGGCGATTCTAGATAAGACGGTCAATCCCACGAGGAAAGACTGGAGGCGTCAACTGGAGGACGCACTCTGGGCCTACAGGACAGCGTTCAAAATGCCTATTGGAATGTCCCCATACCGAATGGTATTTGGGAAGATGTGCCATCTGCCGGTGGGGGTTGAGCATCAAGCATACTGGGCGATCAAGGAAATGAATATGAATACCGAGGTTGGAGCTGCAGAAAGGATAATGCAGTTACAGGAGCTGGAAGAGCTTCGCCTGGACGTCTATGACTCTGCCATGTGGTATAAAGAAAATATGAAAATGTGGCATGATAAGAACCTTCGCAAGAAGGAACTAAAGATAGGCCAGAAAGTTTTGTTGTTTCAATCCAGACTGAAATTAATGCCAGGAAAGCTCAGATCTAGGTGGATAGGTCCTTATACCATTATCGCCATCCGAGCGAATGGAGCAATCGAACTCCAAGGAGGCGATCCCGATTCACCTTCTTTCATAGTGAATGGACATAGGGTTAAACCATACAGAGAAGGAATTGAGGCATTTGTAGTGGACGACATTCCACTACCAATGCCTAACTCCCCAGTAGACAGGTAAAAAGGGTTGACTGGGCACTTATGGGAAGTCTGCTTGATCAGGCGACGAAGACTTAATCAAGTGACATCCTGAGAGAGCCTGGTCAACTTCTTAAGTAGCTAGTGTAAATAGTTTTTATCATGTTAATTTATTTTCTTAATTTAAAATTAAAAGTCGGAAGTAAGGAAGGAAACTGATCAAGTGAAACTATTGGAGTCTTTCATAAAAAATTATTGTCTACTTGATCAGTACAATTCGAATTTAATTGGTGGTACAATGATTGAGTTGATCAGGGCAGGTGATGAAAGGGAGTGCGCAGTCACTTAAGAGGTGCCAGGAAGCGCCAAATGCTGCATTGAAAGGACGAAACGTATCAGAAAAGCTTTACCAGCTGGCACTCTGAAAAGGCGTGCCCGTACGTGAAGAGTCGCAAAGATCTGAACAGCCAAAAGGATCTCAACAGTAGAAGATCCCAACAGCCGCGATTTCATTATAAAAAGCAAATTTCAGATCCGTATATCACTTTTACCCAAGCCGCCTACATATCAGTCCTTTTGTTCTCATCAAGAATTCTCCCTAATTTTAAAAATCTCATTTTCAAGAACATCATCTTCTCTACCAAGACCTACCCACATTACCAGTGACAATGTTGCTTTAACAACTCTCGACTTCATCTTCCTCTTCCAGTACCCATGCTGATAGTGATAACCAAGAAACCTCCTCACAAGCCCATATAGAAAACCCTAGCCCACCTACACCAACCACCGCTCCACCCCAAACAAGCGCCGCCACTCCACTACCCGAGGAGGACGAAGAAGCTCAACGGCGCTTGACAAGAATCCTCCGGAGTCTCCCCTCCGACGTGGATGTTGCGATGGTTTACGCCGCTGTAAAAGCCCAAATGGGAGTGATCCTGTCAAAGGACAAGGTCGTTGCCTCCATATCCCGAAACCCCACATCCACCACCCAAACACAAGCCCCACTTTGCAACACAGAACCTACACCCTTCGCTCCCTTAGTACAATACAGTAAGGATGACTCTGAGGGGGAGGGAGCGCAACCCGCCGTCGTCCCGACCGGAGAAGCAGAATCCGTGCCGCCACCACATGCAGAGGGTACGGCTGCTCCCGACACTCCGATACCACTAAGTGGCGGAGGCTCTACCCCCTACCCTCCTAGGACCGACACAACCAATCGAGGTTGTGAATGTTGACAACGATTCTACGGAGGACCTTCCATCTCCTCCCAATGAAATAATGCAACAAAGGGAGGCGAGATGGAACTTCATTCCACATGCAGAGGATGAGTCGGTCCCGGATAGAGAGGATGAGCCGCTAAGCCACCGGACGCGCAGAATAGAGGTCAACCGGGTGGTGGCGGAGGTGGGGGCTATGGCGGCCAGCACGCAAGGGGCGAAGCAAGTGGAGAGACCTCGCGTAGTGCGGTCAATTTTGGATGAGCCAGATGCACCGGGAAACCAAGGGGCCAGTGAGGCCGTGGAAGAGCGAGGGGCTGTCAAGGACAGCCGTCAGAGGACTGAACGTGAAAGGAAGAGGAAGGGAAAGGAAAGTGTTCCTCCTCCTCCGAAGAAAATCCGCCCCGCATCCCGAGGCATCATTATTACTAATGCAGACCAACCAGCCCCTCCTCAAAAAGGAGTTGAGGGCAGCGACACAGAGGGAAGAGAACTCCGGTGGGCCCGTGCATCCCGCAGGCGACAAGGAAGACATGCAACACCCCCTGCTGCCGAATATGCCAAACAAACTGTGGTGTTGACCACGGACCTCCTCCAGCAGATGCTGGTATTTGAAAACCCCAAGTGGAACGAGGAGGTCCACCATAGGGTGACGGCTACAAAGCAGATGAAGGCAGGCAGGACCAGCCAGCCCTGGAGACGATCCGGGTTGAGGATAGATTTACCCAATACATTACTGGGATTGGTTTTGACTGGCTGCTGGAGATCGAGGATGCCTTCGTGCCCACGAGCCTGGCCAAAGAATTCTTCACATCCTTCCGGTTTACCGAAAGTACAAACTTGGAGGCTAGGAGCGTCTCCTTCCGGGTGTTCGGGCATAAACAAAAGATGAGCCTGAACGAGTTTTTAGTGAGGATGGGACTCCATACCGAGGCCCAGGTAGCCAGTGGAGAGTGGTTCAGGCGCGACATTGGCCTTCCTCAGAGGAGACTGGATTTTGATCAGCAGGCAGCCTGGCAAAGCCTGTGCAACGGACGTGCCCCCGAGTTTAAAGCTTCTGAGTCCAGAGGGGACCATATTGCTGATCCGGCCCTCCGTCTTGCCCAAGCCTACCTAGCCTGTAATCTCCTTGGCCAAGCCAATACATTGGCAATCCTTACTCTGGCCGAGCTCTACTTTATGTGGTGCATGAAGGAGCAAAGGCGTGGAGACCTAGGCTATTGGATTGCCTACTCGATAAGTCAGATTGCCAGTCACCCTACCCGCCGCCTCAACGTCTGCCACCTTCTCGGAGCTTATCTAAGGCGAAACTGGACCCTGGAATTCCAAGAGGGTGTGGAGCTTCCCAGTCGTTGCCCAAAACCTGAACTGTTTAACATTGATTTCTTTGTAAGAATTCAGGTGCTTGAACGACTGCGCGACGGGAGACTTCGCTTCATCTTGAAGGCTCGGAAGGAGAAGCAGGCAGAGCAACAAGAGATCAGGCTGGCGGAGACAGAGGAGGCCGGACGCGGGAACAGGAGGATAACGACAGACCAACCGGCAAGCCCCGACAGACAACCACCGCAGAGGTTGGAGCTAACAACCATAGCAGAACCAGAGGCGGCTGCACGCGCTATCAACGAATGGAGGCTCCGCATGGAGCAGTTGCTAACGCAGCTGGTGGAGAATTCGAATGCTCAGCTGGTCGCTCAATCCAGGGTTTTGCAAGCTATTCGCCAATTGACCCTCGCTATGCAACCACCTCCCTCTACAAGCTCTCCTCCTCCTCGGCGCCCGATGTCCTCCAGGCCACCTTCAGCATCTCCGAGTCAACCCCCCAGGGAACTTTGAAGTACACCCCCCCTCCCATATCTCCACTCGTTTTAAGTTTACAAACAATTTTTTTGTTGGTCTATATATACTCATGCTCTTTTGTTCTCTTACACTTAGCCCAATGTCTGGTCTAAGTGTGAGAAGTATGCATGATATTTTTGCTATCTCTGTTTGCCTGCGTTTACGTATTTAAGTTCTGTTTTTCTGTTTTTATTAGCATGTTTTGATTGCTGGCACTGCCTCACACTTAGCTCAGTGTCTGGTCTAAGTGTGAGAAGTTCCCTTGATTGTTGTTATGCCATCGCCTGTGCCTAACCCTTCTTTCCACTGCATCCAGTCCCTCGAGGACGAGTTCATATGCAGTGGGGAGGGGGGACGGGTTAGTTACAATAAAATCATACATGCTAAATTTTGTTTTTTTTTCTCAAAAATAACAAATTCCAGGTAATAATAAATAGGCAATATGCATGAAATTGGATAAATTGAAGACTTGATTACTTTTTGGGAGAGTTAGAAAAAGGATTTAGTATGCTCACATGTAAAATTTGATTGCAAAAACTTAATCAATTTGAATGACGCAAGTATGATGGAAACGCTCAATTTCTAAACCAACTGTGAAGTCTCTCTATATGTGAGTTATAAGCCAAAAGTAGAACACTTTCTACTATTTTTACAAAAGAAAAAAATTACGAGATGCTGACTTTTAATATTGAGATGAAAATTGCACTAGTAATGACTAAAGGCATTAGGACTTAACCATTTGAGCCGTGTTCTTCTTTCGTTCCACAAACCCGCCTCATTAGTCAAGGCACCCCCTAGTAGCCAATTCGAGCCCATACACTCTTTCCCTTTCTTTGAAGCCTTAAAACAAAATTCAAAGTTTCATATCACATGAGGAAAGATGGTGAAAGAAATGAAGTTTGTCAAGGAACACAAAAGGGGGATAGCAATAAGAATGGTCGGAATAAAGGGTAGTCGGGTTGATCAAGTTAGACAATCAGGTTGATCATATGAAAAGAATTAAAAAAAAGAAAGGGCAGGAAATAGTTGTAATCTGACCCAGGAAATCAAAAGTAAAAATAATAATAAGCCGAAGGTTATAAGGCTAAAGGTCGAAATCTGACCAAGAGGGAGCACCAAGAAATAAATATCCCAATTCTAATCTAGCGAGTTTAGTCAAATCTTTGGCCTTTCGACTCATGTGATTTTTCTTTAAAAATTTTATATTTTAACTTAGAACCCCTATGACCCTAACCTAACACGTTACTACACTTGAACCCCGTTACAACCCAAAACAAAGACCTTAAGGAACTATCTTGTGTAGTCCGATTCAAAGTATTAAATTTGTGGCAACACCGAGTGAACAGTCCTAACATCTCTGGTGAGAAAAGAGAGACTGAGTGAATCCAACAGTGGTTTTTAAATTGAGCAATCTTGACAAGCTTAGTTTAAATTTCACGTTGTACTCAGCTTTTAGTTTAATCAAAGTTATTTTCGCTTTTAATCCGCGCATTTACTTTTCTGTTATTACTTGCAATTCACTTGATGCAGTAGTTAAATTTCCATTGATCAAGCTACCTAGTTTAATTCTGTCTAGATTAAAACCAGTAGTTAAAAACTCCCAAGTTAAATCGTGGCAGCAGCCAACCCCCTGTTCACTACTCACACACTCGACACACCAACTTCTCTATGGGATCGACCCCGAACTTGCCGCTTTACTGTTAAAGTTGTGCAAAATTGGGAGTTATAAATTACTTTGGCAAGGCGGAAAGGGCGAGAGCTAGATTGCATTGATTAAGTGGCAACGACATTTACTAACTGATCCAATCGGTTCGGTTATCATTTCATATAACTTGATCTGCATTCTATTCGTGTTTTTGACCTCTTTCCAAGTCCTTCCACCTCCCCATCCAAATCCGAAATTACAAGTAATCCGAGTTTCCATTTTATTTATTATTTATTTCCTGCGCTTAAGATATAAATGTCCATTAATTAATTAAAGTCTGCTATGGACTTAATTAATTAACATATTATTAATTCCAAGAGTGGATTTAGCAAGAAACACTTATTTATTATTCTTGGAAAAATTAAATTCCAACTGGCCAGTTTCCGAATTATAAAACCTTGTTCAAGCTCCTCTTGAGGACATTATCAAACGAGACTCACCTCACGCACGATTCAACATAATAGAAATCCTAGCACCGCTATATATTAATCACCACTACCCAATATATCAGGATTCTTGGGTTGCAAAAAACCCGCATCTTTTGATAAGACAAAGTAGTGCATAATCAATATTGTATGCTCAATGTTAACGTATGTAGATTAAGAAATAGTATTTTATCTAGACATAGTCTTTCAGTAGATGGCATAAAGACACGTCTTGTTGTTAGATCCATTCAGTGCTATACCACACCAACGTCATCTTATTTCAATAAAGCTTAGAAATAATCGGACTGACATTGCAACCTTTCGCAATAGGTAGCCAAAGCCTATCTAGGTTGTGAAATTCTTCTTTTTCTTTTGCAAAGCATTGCATAGAACCGACTGTAGTTACCTTAAAGTGGACGACGCCCACAACCAGTCTGTTAAGCAAAAGACTTAGGCTTTGTTTACTTCTTATGCACTTAAATGTTTATAAAACATTTTATAAACACACAAGTAAACACAATGTTATAATATACTGATTCTATTCGTGCAAACTGCTCGAATAGTACTGAATCGGGTTAAAAGTGGATTGTAGAGTTTTTCCGTATTTGCGCGAATTTGCGCGAACTTGCTCAAAACATGCTTTTCAGTATACTAAACCTAACACATAATACCTCTGAGTTTTAAACTTTCAATAATTAATTATAGAGTGTACTGCATCAGAAGTCCCTAACGTTTCCATTTGTGTCACTGCAGGCCCCTAACAAAAAAAATATCGCCAGACAACCCTAATCTTAAACATAATCACACATCGTGTTTTTTCTGACTATATTGCTCTTAAGCCCTAAAAGGGCATTCTGGTCATTTCAGTGAACATTCTGACAGTGGCGGCCTGCATGCTGCGACTTCTACTGTTCCTGACACAAGTAATAGTTGGCGATTGGACATATTGTGCAGCCATTTCGTATTCTTCACATATACAATAATATAGTGCAAATCTTAATTGAACTTAAATATCATCTTATACACATAATTTAAATACATAAAAAATAATTTTAAAACTTATAAATTTAATATCAATAATATAGTACATAAAATCTGGAAAACATCTTTATAGACTACCCTAACGATAGAACACATGTATCATCATTAACGTAACAAATAATAATAAATTTTATTAGATAAATGATATTTTGATAGATGTTCATAATAACAATTAAATTATGTAATAATAAATTTTAATTATTAATGATAAATTATACATTTAAAGTTTAAATTAAGTATATTACACTTATTAGTATTGGATATAGATATTATCACCAATAAAGATGGAGCACCGAACTATTTACTGCAGCGTGCCAACTTTTCTACCAAAATGAATATGAAAATGAAAGGTAAAATAACTTTGAATTCCATGCCTCCTTTTTACTTTTTCACTTTCATATTTATTCAACGTGGTTATTATTAATTAATGTGCTAAGGTATAGCATTAAATCCGTCAATAGAAGTTGGTACATGAAGATTTAACAATTACGATTAGGAAAAGGAAAAAAAAGAAGATTAAAAGCATTTTATGCTCTCATCTTTTAGAACATTTTAGAAAAAGTCTCAAACTTTTAGTGTATTTCGTAAAATGTCCCCTACTTTTAGCATATTCCAGAAAATCTCCATAACATTTTTAAAAAAATAAGTTGAGGACATAAAACACTATTAACCCTTCTGGATTTTTTTTTGCTAAAATGATGTTATTTCATGTGTTGATGACTTGATGGGAATTTTTGCATAGCGGAATATTTTGTGAAATACGTTGAAAGTTATGAACATTAAGTTAAGGACATTGTATATAGAATTTGCTGAAAGTACTAGTATTAATTTACAGTATATAATTATACACAACGCAATTATGATTTTTGAATTTTTTTTATTTAAAATACAATCTGAATTAAACCGAATGCCAAAATTTTGAAGAAAAAGATATCCTAAATCTAATCCAATCTTATGAAAAATACAAATAAATATGAATGTATATATCGTGGGAAATTTCAAATATGACATGACATGACATTACAGAGGGTAGGTCTGCAAGGTAGTGGACGTCTGCAGTGTAGGTGTACAGGTTTTTGGTAAGTTGACTAAAATGCCCCTGAAGGCATTTAGGCATTTTGGTCCGAAAAATGGCTACAAATATACGATATGTGATTATATTTAAGGTTAGGGTTGTCTGACGATATTTTTTTTTTGTTAAGGGTCTGCAGTGACACAAATGGAAACGTTAGGGACTTTTGATGTAGTTCACTCTTAATTATAATATTCTGTTTCTTAATTTAGTAATTGTTTGTTCCCTCTGCATTTTATATTTTAAAAAATATAACCATTGATGTGAACCTTACAAATGATGACTATAATTAATCTTCACGTATTTACACATGTAATTTTTAATGTTAAAACATGCAAAAATTTTATGTGAATTGTTTTTTAATAAATATAACTAATAGTGAATTACTACTTACTGTATAATTTATGGCAGTACAATATTTTATTATTAAGGAAAGATTTTTTTTAATATAAAAAATTGGAATTAGATCTTTTCGAAATTCAACCCATGAGTGCAACCATTCAACACTTTATAATAATATGTAGGTGTTTGGTTTATACAAAATAAATTTGATAGATTTATGATATTTCAATTTTTGTAAAATTTGAACTGTAGCTTAAGTTTACTATTGCGCATTAATTTGCAAGTCCCTTTCGGCAAATTAATGTGCCTAGTTCTATTTAATTTAAGGCTATAGGATATACAATAAATTCATAAAAGAATGCTAAATACAGACCAAAAATTTCGTTTATGGTTAACAAACGTCCAGCTAACACATATACATACCACTTGTTCCTAAAAACTAACTTATAGAATCATATAATTATGGAATATGGAGTGAACAAAATATCTATAATACGAATAATCGTATCAAACCATATCGAAACTCTGCGAGTTTTATACAAATGGCTTCCGAACAAATTGGAAATTACAATTCATCAAGAAACTATAAAATCGTACTACTTTTTAGCATTATGTAAATGGTGACATTAAAAATGAAAGTGAATTCAATACCAAAATTTGTTATCAATTAGGATGTCAATAGTTTCCCACCAATTTAATTCAGTAAAATATTATCGACTTTTAATATTTCAGACAAAATTCTTCATATGAATATATATGAGCGCCGGTTTTTCTTCATTTTCAGCTTCTGAATATATACATATAAATTTGTTGCGTATGAATACTATTAGGGCTTCATTTGGTATACGGAATTGAAATTAAAATAGACTTAAAATTCTATGGAATTGAATTCTAATTCATTTCAATTCCAAATTCTATGTTTGGTAAAGTGAAATAATTGATATGAAATTGAATATAAATAATTTGTGCACACACTGTACACACACTATACACAAAATACACGCTCACACACACTTCACACAAAATACACATACTATACACACATATACACACCGCACACACTATACACAGAATACACACACTGCACACATTTTACACAAAAATACATTCATTGCACACAATATACACACACTGCACACACACTATACACAAAATACACACACTGCACACACTATAAAAAATGCACTCCACACATTGCATACTATACACACATGCTATACACAAAATAAACACACTACATACACTATACACAAAATACACATACTACACACATTACACACACGACACAAATTTTACACAAAATACACACACTACGCACACTATATCCAAAATACACACTATTCACAAACTAAAATTTCAAATTTGGTTCATTTTAAACCTTTGGAAGATTTCAGTTTTTTTATTCAGATAGGAAAAAAAATCTAAAATCGAAAAATAAATCTAAAAATTAGATGCTTGAAATGTGTAAAATGTGTGTAAAGTGTGAAGTGTGTGAAATTTGTGTAGTGCGTGTAGTGCGGGAAATGTGTGAGATTTGTGTAATGTGTGAAATGTGTAGCGTGTGAAATGTGTGTAATGTGGGAAATGTGTGAAGTTTGTGTAGTGTGTGAAATGTGTGTAGTGTGTGAAACGTGTGAAATGTGTGTGTGTAGTGTGTATGAAATGTGTGTAGTGTGTGAAATGTGTGTAGTGTATGTGAAATGAGTATAGTGGGTATATAGTGAAGCTATCTAATTTTATGACTATTTGGAATTCCAATTTTCTACTTTTGATATAGAATTCAAATCATGAAATTGAAAAACATAGAATTATAATTCAATTCTAACTCTATACATTTTTATGATACCAAATAATGGAATTGGAATTGGAGCCTCCAATTTCAATTTCATAACTCCAATTCCATGTTCCCAAACACACCCCTAGTAATTACTTTCATTTTGTCAAGCCGAGTTGGTTCGGAGGGATTTTGACGAACCAATGGTGTTGATTTTGAACCCACCAACCACGTCTCCATTTCCATACTTTCATTTTTTTAGTTTTTGTTATTTTATGTCTGTTTTCATGTGTATTTTTGCTTGTTTTTAATATTAGTTTTTGAGTTTAGGTTGAATATTAATTTAAAAAAATTCAATATATTTTTTTACTTAAATTTAATTTCAAAAGAAATTTAATTTGTATTTAATTAAATAAATATTTCATCCGTCCACATAAAATTATCTCATTTAGGGATGACACTAGTTATAATATTAATATGCAATTGGTAAATCAGGACATAAAAAAAAAGATGTGGCAAAATTGAAGGGAGAAAGATAAAATATGGTTAAAATATGAGTAAGGTGAAGAAAAATTGATTAAAATATTCTCATTACCATAAATGAGACTATTCTGGTGGACTGAAAAAAATGAAAAAAAAAGTGAACAATATTTAAGGGATAATGAAACACACTTAATTTAATTAAAATGTATAATAAATGAAATGAAATAGAAAAAAAATAAAAGCAGGACTCATAATTAGTTAAGAGAGTGAATATTGAGTTGTGGGTATTGTTTTTTAAGTAATGGAGGAGATAAAAAGCAATGGGATATAAAATTATAAATAGCTAAGAAAATGACCAATTTCAGTGGAGTTATGGATACCCTTACATGAAAATGGTGTACAAAAATTGATCTTAATATAAAATCTAGACCAAATCCTGACCATGAGATTTGATAATCCAATGGTCAATAATTAAACAAAAACGCGGAGGGTTATTTAGGGGTGGGCATTCGAATTTCGGTTTGGTTGTTTGCCAAAACCGAAAAACCGAATTTAGCTCAAAACCCAAACCGAACCAAACTCAAAAAATCGAAAAAAAAACAAATACATTAATATATATATTTATATATATGTATATAATTTATTTTATTTTATATATACTAATAGAATATATAGGGATGTATTTAGATTAACGTAAAGAAAACTGTTAAAATTAATAATATATATAATATACTATGCATATTATATGGCAGAATATATTAAAAGAATATATCCATTATATATTATGTAATATATTAAATTATTAGAATATATATATATATATATATATATATATATATATATATATATATATATATATATATATAATATTATTTCAAATATAGTAATTTGGTTTTTCAGTTTTTTCCTTCTCCGTAACCGAACCGAATCGAAAAACCAAATTTTTTATATTTTCAAAACCGAACCGAATTTCAATATTTCGGTTTGGTTTGGTTCGGTTCGGATATTCGGTTTCCGGTTTTTTTGCTAACCCCTAGGGTTATTATCAAGCAATTTTAAGTCATATAATAAAATTCGAGTTTGAGGTCATGTTAAGATCAGTTTATGTCATGCTTACTATAATGACGTAAAAATAAGTTTATGATAACCTAAAAATGACCTTTGTATGCTTGGTTCTGCATTTTTGTATTAAGAATGAGTTTTGCATAAATCAAAACCATACTCGTTACATGCTTTTAGGAGGTCTATACTATCTAATTATCTTTTTGATTTAAGAATGAGTTTTGCATAAATCAAAACCCTACTCGTTACATGCTTTTAGGAGGTCTATACTATCTAATTATCTATATTGTCTCTCTAATTCTCAATTAAATGAAATTAGGCGCATTAACTTGTTTAAAACTTGAAAGTCAGCTTAAGCTACAACTATGATTTAACAAAATTTGTACCCAAAGAAGAAAATTTAACAAATAAACAACAAATTATTAACTACTTACACAAAAAACGAAAGTTGTCCAATAACAATTTAGGGTTGCATTAGGGTAATACTAATTTACAATAATAACTAATATTAACTTTCAATTCTGTGTATTAAAATTATCAACACAAAAACATAATTATATCAATACAACATGTAAATTTAAATATCAACACAAAGACATAAGTTTATCAATACAAGAAGATTAATAAATTTATGTCTTTATGTTGATATTTTTAATATAAAAAATTAAGATTAGTTATTAGTTATTACTGTAAATTAGTTAGTATTTGATCACACACTCCCACAATTACAAACATGTGTTTATTAGAGGTAGTAGAATATAGGGTTGGCAAATAAATAGGTGAGTTTCTTGACATATTTAATTTTGGAGGATAATTTAATATTTCATCATTTCTTTCTTACATTTTTCAAATGAACAGCTTTCCAATATTAGTGAAGAAAGACAAAATATGGTTAACATATGAGTAAGGTGAAGAAAAATTGATTAAAATATTCTCATTACCATAAATGAAACTATTTTGGTGGACCAACAAAAAATGAAAAAAAAGTGAACAATATGTAGAGGATAATGAAACACACTTAATTTAATTAAAATGTATAATAAATGAAATGAAATAGAAAAAATAAGAAGCAGGACTCATAATTAGTTAAGAGAGTGAATATTGAGTTGTGAGTATTGTTTTTTAAGTAATGGAGGAGATAAAAAGTAATGGGATATAAAATTATAAATAGCTAAGAAAATGACCAATTTCAGTGGAGTTATGGATACCCTTACATGAAAATGGTCTACGAAAATTGATCCGAATATAAAATCTATACCAAATCCTGACCATGAGATTTGACAATCTAATGGTCTATAATTAAACAAAACACGGAGGGTTATTTAGGGGTGAGCATTCGGGTTTCGGTTCGGTTGTTTGCCAAAACCGAACCAAAATCGAAAAACCGAATTTAGCTCAAAACCCAAATCGAACCAAACTCGAAAAACCGAAAAAAAACATATACATTAATATATATATATATATATATATATATATATATATATATATATATATATATGTGTGTGTGTGTGTGTGTGTGTGTGTAATTTATTTTATTTTATATATACTAATAGAATATATAGGGATGTATTCAGATTAATGTAAAGAAAACTATTAAAAAGGAAAACTAATTCCATCCATGATAAGGAGGGTAATGCACCCCTATATTTATATTTATATATATATTTTATATAGGGTTGTATTATATACCAAACTAGTTTAAAACACTAAACGCCAAACACATCATTATATAATAATGCGGAGTTCATTACAACTTTATTTGTAGTTCATTATAGGGAATTCTGAGATTTAAAAACAATGACATCATCATGCATAGTTTAGAAATATGAAGTTCATTATATGTTTGTTATTAGTTCATTATAATGAATTCCAGGTTATCATATAATGATGTTGTTCGGCGTTTAAGATTTTGTATTATATACCAAACTAGTTTAAAACACTAAACGCCAAACACATCATTATATAATAACGCGGAGTTCATTACAACTTTATTTGTAGTTCATTATAGGGAATTCTGAGATTTAAAAACAATGACATCATCATGCATAGTTTAGAAATATG
Organism: Salvia splendens; assembly: GCF_004379255.2. Taxonomy (NCBI): domain Eukaryota; kingdom Viridiplantae; phylum Streptophyta; class Magnoliopsida; order Lamiales; family Lamiaceae; genus Salvia; species Salvia splendens. The sequence continues at coordinate 24,045,247 of NC_056039.1, forward strand.
AAGTTCATTATATGTTTGTTATTAGTTCATTATAATGAACTCCAGGTTATCATATAATGATGTTGTTCGGCGTTTAAGGTTTAGGAGTGGTTTGGTATTAATCATAGTTCTATACATATATATATATATATATATATATGGGAGTGTTAAGGTCATCTTGCTCCCTTAGATTTAAGTTCCTACTTAATGTGAATCGTTAGATTAGATGGATGGACGGACTGGATGAAAACTTGATAACTTATCCCGCGTTGCATTATTAGGCCTAATTTGTGCATTATATGGGTAAAATAGTAAAACAACACTGTATCAAAAATCGTTGCATCTACTCACTCTCTCTCACTCCAAACGTCTCACCCTCAATCCATCACTGCAAAATCGTCTCCCCAAATTCCACCCACTTTCCAACCCTAGCCGCCATTGGAACCAACCGGAAATATACGGGGACCGACTGTCCAAACCTCACTCCCGCAGTGCGCGACCATCTAGTTGAAGGCGACGAAAATGTAGGGTTGAAAAAGGTTAATTTTTTGGTATTACCCACCATTAATCGCCGATATTCACCACCTACCACACTACCTACTCGTCGATTCACTAATTTTTCCCCAAAAAATTCACTGTTTTCAAACTCGCTTTGGTCACGATTTTCTGTAATCAAAAAAGCGTTTTCATTTTGGTTAGAGTTCTGTCTATTATTGAATGCGTAATTAATTACTGGTTTACAATTGTGTATTGGGCGATTATGTGGAGAAAATGTTATCGGGTTTTGATTTTTGGTTCGTCTCACATATATATTATGACGAAAAGAGGACGGTCTTCAAGATCTCAACCAACCCAGGCTGCAGGTGAGCAATCTATTTCATTTGCATGTAGAATTCCTGGAGTAGTTGTACATCAAGTAGTCTTCCTTTGTGCATTCGTTGACATTTTTTGTACATAGGTGAATGTAATATTCTTTGTGCATTATTTGATTGGTTGAGTACATTATTTATCAAGGATTACACATTATTTATCTTGTATTACGCATTATTTGACTGCTTGTGTACATGGGTGAATGGGTGAATGCAAAATTCCTTTGTGCATTATTTGATTGAATCTGTACATTATTTATCTAGTAGTATACATTATTTATCAAGTATTAGGCATTATTTGATTGCTTGTGTACATGAACCAAATGGGTAAATGTAATATTCCTTTGTGCATTATTTGATTGCTTGGGCACATTATTTATCAAGGATTATACATTCTTTATCATGTATTATGCATTATTTGACTGCTTCTGTACATAGGTGAATGGGTGAATGTCATATTCCTTTGTGCATTATTTGATTTCTTGTGTACATTATTTATCTATTTTTATACATTATGTATCAAGTATTATGCATTATTTGACTGCTTGTGTATATGAACCCAATGGATGCAATGTAATATTCCGTTGTGCATTATCTGATTGCTTCTGTACATTATTTAGCAAATATTACACATTATTTATCAAGTATTATGCATTCATTGACTGCTTGTGTACGTGGGTGAATGATGCATTATCTAATGTAAATGCGACACAATATTGATAGCTTCCGTTATAATCATGTTCAGATGTTGTATGTTGGACAACAGCGAAGCAGCTTAGATTGGACATCGACGAAGCGGTCGATGATGTAATTCCAGTTGGGTTTGCCCAGAAATTCTGGGAGAGAATGACCGAGGCCGAGACAAGTACAGCTCAGGAAGAGGCTGAGCATAGGAAACCGAGGCTGATGATTGCACAATTATGGACTGGAGTGATTGTTTGAACTCTTGGATTTTTTCGATAACTCATGTTGGAAGGGGAAATAGCCGACTTGTGGCTTGGTCTGTTTTGAACAATATGTAGTGTGCTTCTTGCAAACAGAAACATTTTTTGGTATTAGTGTATGATTACATTAACTCAAAACATGTAATTGATGTATATTACATAATAATGAAACGTCACTACCTAATAATGGCAAATAGGAAGAAAATAATGTAGTACAAGTTAACTGTATTTTAATAATAATGTACAACAAACTGCATATAATGGATATAATTAACCGAATAATGAACGTAATGTGCTTATTAATTAACTGTACTAGAATATTAATGTACAGACCATACCATTAAGTGATTGTGAATAAAAATGTACAACTTCATGAATAATAATGTACATTAACAGTTTCGTAATGCAATGTGTAATATACAGAATGTGTGTAATAATGAATTGTACTCGAAACATTGTGTGCAGTAAGTTAAGTGCTAGTAACCAATAATGTACAACTTCAGCAATGATAATGTACATTAACAGATTAATAATGCAATAATATTATGTATAAAATGTTGACAGTGGTAATACTAATAAGACTAAGACAACGATGTAAATCATAAGACTAATCCGAAAAACAAAACTAAAAATGTTGAGAGGTGCAAAATACATCAACTTTTCCTCTTGCCCTTCTGCAGCTCATTTTCCATTTCCATCTCTTTAAGCATTGGACAATTTTTTGAGTCGTGATGGCCCATCTCATCGCACGCCTTACACCGTCTAAGAGGTCTAGTAGCCTCCTTACAGCCTTTTCTCTCTTGGAAATCAGACGGCTCGCTGAGCTGCTAGCGTGGCCCTTGGTCTTGACAACATTCGGAGGATGGACCACAACTACTTCAAGCCTTACCATACCATAAAACTCTTCAATCATTCGCCTCTTTTCAGAGGCGGACGTTGTAGGAGTTCCAACTTGAAGAGAATTACCTAGTATAACCACCACCACTATATAAAATCGTAAAAAAACGGCTCAGCAAACATTTACATTACCGATCATGAATCGTCCATTACTGAAAATAAAAATACCATTATAGAGTAATATATGTGCATTATGTGTATTAGTAAAAACTACTCCCTAGCCGAGATGATATCTAAACCCTAGGTGAATGACTGAAACTCGTGGACTTTGGCGACGGTTTTGTTACTTAATACATAATACACCCTAGCCCCAAGGATTGCTAAACCCTTGGGGAATACATGAAACGTGCGTCGAACAATCAAACACAGTCAATCTTAAACTAAACTGCTCAGCAAACATTTACATTACAAATCATAAATCGTCCATTACTGAGAATAAAAAACCATTACAGAGTAATATATGTACATTATGTGTATCAGTAAAAACTACTCCCTAGCCGAGATGATATCTAAACCCGAGATGAATGACTGAAACTCGTGGACTTTGCGACGGTTTTGTTACTGAATACATACTACACCCTAGCCCCAAGGATTGCTAAACCCTTGGGGAATACATGAAACGTGCGCCGAACAATCAAACACGACCAATCTTAAACTAAACTGCTCAGCAAAAATTTACATTACAGATCACAAATCGTCCGTTACTGAAAATAAAAAACCTTTACAGAGTAATATATGTACATTATGTGTATCAGTAACAATATATGCTATCAGAATCTACAACGATCGATTACTCCAACAAATCAGAATTTCAGTTAAAAACTCGGATTAATAATCAATGAAGGCAAAAAATTGATTACCTTCTTCCATTGTTCAGTAAAAACGAAAGCAATGGCCGAGACCTACCACAAATCAGTATATTTAGAGAATAAATACGAACCCTGTCTTCTTCGATTTAGAAAAACAGCCAACAATTTAGGACCTTAAAGTGTTCAATGGAGAAGAGACGCTGAAAGTTTAGGGAGAGAAGACAAATTGCAGCGTGAAATCGTGGAGAATAACCGTTGTGGTCTTTGATAGAGATAATCAAGGAAGTTACCATAACAAACTAATTTGTGTATCCCAATTTTGACCTTTTCGATTTTTTAATCATTTAAATTAAATTCATGAGACATTATTTTCGCCCATCAGATCTTGAAAATGAAGGGCCGAGATTCAGTTGGACAATAGAACAAAAAATGGAATAAAGGATATGAATACATCCCTATATATATATAATATATAAAATTAATAATATATATAATATACTATACATATTATATGGAAGAATATATTAAAAGAATATATCTATTATATATTATATAATATATTAAATTATTAGAATATATATATATATATATAATATTATTTAAAATATAGTAATTCGGTTTTTCAGTTTTTTTCTTCTCCCTAACCGAACCGAGCCGAACCGAAAAACCAAAATTTTTATATTCTCAAAACCGAACCGAATTTCAAAATTTCGGTTTGGTTTGGTTCGGTTCGGATATTCGGTTTCCGGTTTTTTTTGCTAACCCCTAGGTTTATTATCAAGCAATTTTAGGTCATATTATAAAATTTGAGTTTGAGGTCATGTTAAGATCAATTTATGTCATCCTTACTATAATGACGTAAAAATAAGTTTACGATAACCTAAAAATGACCTTTGTATGCTTGGTTCTGCATTTTTGTATTAAGAATGAGTTTTGCATAAATCAAAACCCTACTCGTTACATGCTTTTAGGAGGTCTATACTATCTAATTATCTATATTGTCTCTCTAATTCTTAATTAAATGAAATTAGGCGCATTAACTTGTTTAGAACTTGAAAGTCAGCTTAAGCTACAACTATGATTTAACAAAATTTGTACCCAAAGAAGAAAATTTATCAAATAAACAACAAATTATTAACTACTTACACAAAAAATGAAAGTTGTTCAATAACAACTTAGGGTCAGGGTCGCATTAGGGTAATACTAATTCACAGTAATAACTAATATTAACTTTCAATTCTATGTATTAAAATTATCAACACAAAAACATAATTATATCAATACAACATGTAAATTTAAATATCAACACAGGTATAAGTTTATCAATACAAGAAGATTGATAAATGTATGTCTTTGTGTTGATATTTTTAATATAAAAATAGTAAAATTAGTTATTAGTTATTACTGTAAATTAGTTAATATTTGATCACACACTCCCACAATTACAAACATGTGTTTATTAGAGGTAGTAGAATATAGGGTTGGCAAATAAATAGGTGAGTTTCTAGACATATTTAATTTTGGAGGATAATTCAATATTTCATCATTTCTTTCTTACATTTTTCAAATGAACAGCTTTCCAATATTAGTGAAGCACTTCTATAAATTCTATAAATAGAGGATGCTTTAATCGCTTCAAACAAGCAAATCATAAGCATTCAATAATAAATCTAAATGGCTTCCTCTGCAATCTTGTGTATCACATTAGCCTTGATCAATTCCATTTGCATCTCCTTGGCCTTCGACACTCGTCCTCTTCTAGATATTTGCGTCACAGATCCCACCGGAATCGGTATCTCTACCTTCTTATTTATATAGAGTATAATTTTTCAAAATAATTGCCCTCCCTCGTCCCAAGAAAGTTGAGTCTTTTTTTTTGCACTCTGTTTTGAAAAGTTCATAATAAATAATTAAAAAGTATATAAAATAAAGTAAAAATGAGAATAATATAGATGAGACTCTTGACTACATTATTGTCGCTTTTACTTTACTATATATATACTTTAACTATTAATTACGATTCTTTTCAAAACGAGTGCAAAAAATGGAATAACTCTATTAACATAGAACGTAGGGAGTATTAAATAACACAATAATATTCAACAGGAAAATGCAAGGACCCTAAATTTGTTACCGCGAATGACTTCTCCATGACCGGTCTGGATCGGCCCAGACCCTTTAATTCGTACGGCGTTGCCCCCGTCTTTGCATCTGCAGCTACAATACCGGGGTTTAACACTATGGGCCAGACATTTATACGCGTGGAGTTTGCACCGAATGGGTTCTTGCCGCCCCACACACACCCTAGGGCATCGGAGATCATCTATGTCTTGGAAGGTACAATGGAAGTCGGATTTGTAACATCATACCCAGACTACAAATATTATAGCAAAGTCCTTAACAAAGGTGATGTCACCATCATCCCTTTCGGCCTCATTCACACCGTGCGCAACGTAGCTAGGGGGAAGAGTGTCATAACGGCCTCCTTCAATAGCCAGAATCCGGGATTTATTTTCGTCCCCGACTCTGTTTTCGCGGCCAAACCCGCCATCAACAGCACTTATCTAGCCGGAGCATTTAAGCTGTACGAAAAAACTGTCAAAGATTTGCAGACTAAAATGTGGTTTATTTAACCTTGTATGTTACTTCACCATGTATGGTGATAAACCATCTTCAATTTCTCAACATGCACAATAATAAATAATATTAATAATAATTCTCTTTGGATTAAAACGATATTCCTTTATTAGTGTCGTTTTCGTAAAAGTTTTAAAAATTCGTGCTGAACATTTATTCATAGACAAAGGAAATGCTATATGATTTATGCTACTATTACATTATACAAGTAGCTAGACAAAGGGAGTACTATATGATTTAAACTTGCTATTACATTATACAAGTAGCTAAAAATATTGACTAAATCAATGAAACAAACTTCAAGCAGCTGAAACATACATATATATAATTCATCACATCATAGATCTTGATATTTAACGTGTTGGTATAAGACGCAAATATTAAGCTAACCATTTTTTATGTTAAGAAATTTGATCAAGTTTTCATCTGTCTTATAAAATTTGAATCAAAATATTTAGATAATTTATTTTTATTTTTCATTTTAAAAATGAAATAAGAAATTTGGTTAACCTTTTAATTTGGTTAACCTCTAAATTTAAGAAAAGAAATTTTAAACAAATCTTGTCCACCAATATTGCTTCAAATTTCATTTTATTAGAGGAGGACTGGACCGACTTCTTTAAAAGCATTAGAGAAGAAGTGCGAGATCGTTTCGTCCAACATTGCTTGTCTTTTGAAAAATTCAAAATATATTTTCGACTAATTGTCGTTAATTTAAGTGAGACTATACTTAAATTCTTATGTACTTAATCTAGTAACATAAAGCCAAAAGTAACAACTAAATTTGAACATATAGTATAAAATTATAAACAAAGGAAATGATGAATATTTAGACTTTTAAACATATATTATATGGAGTTGTAATCAATTACTAACCGATTAACAATATCAAATTAAAATCAAATTTTAACTAGGAGATCTAACGGTTAAAATAATATCATGTAATTATATTTAAAATTTTTAAAAATATTAAATTAACTTGAAGGATATATATGTCAATTTTTATGTATGGTAGTTAAAACTTACAACTTTCTCTCTCCTCAAAATCATCTCAAAACTTGAAATTTACGTAACTATACCGATTTAAATTAATTTTTCGTAAAAAATATATCAAATTAAAGGTAATTTCATAAGGACTCTAACGAGATCTCAATTGCATATGTTCCGACGGTGATCGGATGATGAAATATTATAATTTTTATTTCAATTTTCGTATATGTTGATAAGCAGATTTTATATCAATAAATGTATCAAACAATCTCAATATAATGCATGTACAATATTAATAAACTGTGTTGATATATTTTGGTACTTGTGTTGAGATTCTCATGTCACAATATTGATATTTGTAATACACTATGTATATATGAAAAAATCGTGAAAATTAACAGATTTACTATTTTACCTTTTTGTTGATATTTTATCTATTATTTATTAAAATACGTAAGTTTTAATCTCATCCACTCATTTTAAGATCTAATGGTGTAGGATTGGTCTTAGTTTGGATGGTAATATATGCATTGTAACATAACCCATATTCTAGGGTGCATTCTCGTGCAAATTGGATAACTACTAAAACATTTGAAGACCATTATTAGTTCAAGAATAAAAACAAGTTGTAGTGCTATACTATAGTTTCTATAATATTTCATTAGGATTTTGGTATCTAAAATCATGTAACTTTCCTAAAACTCTTCTATTTTCCATGAACTATAAAATGGAACAAAAAATCATAAACTTTGGCGGAGCATTTTTTTCCTAGCGCGACCCGATTTTAAAATTTTCTGGTAAAATACGATCTACATGGGAAATCATAAACTCTGCGTGTGTATACTGAAAATTTAAAACCTTACTAAGTCATTTTCTTTCCTAGATTTTTCGATAAATCTAAGAATTTAGTTGACAAATCGCAGTTTGAATCTTAGGTTTAAATATTTTAAATGGGGATGTGTTTCGGGGAAATGACTAATATACACTATTTTGTTTCTTAAATGTTTTAATTTTTAACCTTAGGGTTTTACATATCATACGCCACGTGAAGAGAAGTAGCGTCAACTAGGATTAAAAATGTCACATAATCCATTTGGATCCGCTTTCTAACCCATTGGGGGGATAAACAACCAACACCAAAGTTTTTGCTCGTACAATTTTTATAGTTCATGGGAAATAGCAGTATCTTTAACTTTTTGCATTTGCAATGTTAAAAGTAGAGTCGAACAAGTAATTTCGAGATATAGATACTTACTACAAATTAAATTTGAACTCCTACTAAGATACTTGTACCATATATCATTTCAAGTCGTTCCAGCAAAAAACATTCTCACTTCTTCTTTTATTCTCTTTCTTTATTACTGCCTTCGTTACACTAAACTTCATTTTACACTTATTCTTTTTCTCTTATTTTATGTATAGTTTTATTTTGTGGTAATATAGAGAGAGAAAAAAGTAAGTGGGAGAAAACGTGCTTCCATTTCAAAAATTTGTCATTTTAGTATGACGATCCCAAAAAAACGTGTTTTCAATGGACGGAGACAGTATCTTTTATACATTATGATCTCAACGCTTAACTTTTAAATATCAATTCTTTAAATTGTGGATGTCCAATAAAAATATTTCAAATAGCCTGGGAGAGTAGAGTAGAGTAGGAGGATTAGTTATAGTGGTCACGAAGTAATTTTTACTGTAACATTTTGAGTGACATCCTTGACTTTGCATAGATTAATATGGGATATGCTAACCATTAGAATTGTTATCTGGGCTGGACCAACTGGACATAGCACGGACCAAGTCCGATATAGGTCTGCCCATACCCAGCCCAATAGTATTATATAAATAAGGAAATAAGTAAGATTTAGTCCATAAAATAAAATAAAAAATCGCCACATAGATATTTCAATCTCTCTTTCTCTATAGTGTGATATTTTCTTCTCCAACTCCGAGTCAGCCGACGGGTCGTGTGAATGCTCCGCATGTGAATAAAATCTCTGATAATTGATTAACAAATAGAGATAGGTAGCATGGCAATTGCTGACTAATTGCACTAAATTAGGAAATAGGAATGGAAGAGGGTATATTACCGGATTTTTTTCTTTCTTTTTTTTTATCTAGATGCTAATAGAATTCCATAGTTTATTGCGTTTTATTTAGATTTTCAGTTTGTGAGCGACGAATGTCCCTCATGCGTCTTTTAATGAAACGTATAAGGGTCATGCATTTTAGGCAACGACGCATGAATAGAGAGGTGTTTCTATATAGTATTTTTTATTTTTATTAAACGATCTCATGCGTCTTTGCCTAAATGCATGAGGCTCATGCGTCGTTTAATAAAAATAATAGAAACTCATGAGACTCATGCGTCGTTGCCTAAAACGTATGAGGGTCATACGTTTCATTAAATGACGACGCAAGACGGACATGCGTCGCTCACAAACTAGAAATCTAAAGAAAAGAATTAAAACGTATATTACCGGCCGGATTGTACAAATTGCAGCGATGGATGGAGATGGTGGAGAAGAGCGGTGGCTGATGGAGTACGTACTAAACAAGCCCAACAGCAGTAAAGCCCAAGAAAGAGTATCAGTTCGGCATGACTAAAGAGTTCAGTTCGGCACAACCAAAGAGTTCGGCCCCAGCCTACAGCTCGGTAAAAGCCAACCAATCAAACTCTGCTCTCAGGTCGGCATCAAGCTCTACTCTCAGATCGGCAAAAGCTGCTCGGCAATAATTCAGCAGTTCGGTCTCAGTATTCGACCGAACTGGGAGATAGTGGACTCATGCAGAACCTCCACGACCTCCACTACACCCACGATCTATTTAGTGGTGTCAAGCAGTCATTAACTCATGCAGGATAGTGGACCCATGCAAGATCGCCACGATCTCCACGACATCCACTACCTAGTAAATAGCTGCATGCCACGATCTTGGTCCTTTGTATAAATAGAACCTAGATCAGATAGATAGGGTAGATTCTCTCGATCTCTAGAGATAAAATACAAAATAGCAAGTCTGTATTGTAAGCTGTAGAAAACAGATCAAGCAATACAACTCTGCCCTCTTTTCTTCCCGTGGACGTAGATTTACCTCAGTAAATCGAACCACGTAAATTCATTGTGTCGTGATCTGCATCTTCCTGCATTCACTAACATCAGAAATTCGCCGATTCATCACTGGCGCCGTCTGTGGGAAGCAGAGAACCAAATTTGTGATAAAGCGAATTTTTGACCCTTTTTCCACCCCAAAAAAAAATGCATACCAGATCACATAACACCCATAATACCGTTCGTGATAACCGTGAGGAAGCTAGTCCAGCTCGCAGGTCTGAAAAACGGCCTCGGGAGACATCTACCTCCGGTTCTCACGAAGAAGGAACAAGCCCCTCCAGGAGTCATCGCACCGAGTCTTCCCAGCAGCCCGATTTAAATGAAGCTGTCAAGCTGTTCTTGGCCGAGAAGCAGGAGGAGTTCTTAACCTTCCTGCAGAAGAGCCAACAGCCGGAGAAGACAACGACGGATTCTCCCTCCTCATCTAGGCATGAAAGTCACTACCGCAGTAGTGACGTGTCTTCCAGGAGAAAGAATCCTCAACCCCGACATGTTCCTGTTCCTCCTCGGTACCGGAACCACAGGAGAACTCCATCTCCTCCGTACCGAAGAGATGTCGGGTTCGCCATGTACGGAGCATTAAAAACTCCGTTCTCGGACGATATCACCCGAACTCCTTTGCCGCGGAACTACCGAACTCCGTCGATAACCTATGACGGACTCGTGGATCCTCATGATTTCTTGGGACGCTATCAATATAACATGGCGAACCAGGGTCTCAACGAGGTCCACATGTGCAAGCTGTTCCCCGAGCTGCTCATCGGGAACGCCAGAAGGTGGTTCGACAGCCTTCCTCAAGGCAGCATTAGATCCTACCGAGATCTAATGGATGCTTTCCACAGGAGGTTCTTTCAGAAAGCGGAAGCCCGGATCACTTCGGCTCAGCTGCTTTCTATTCGTCAAGGTCGCGACGAAAAAATCAGCGACTTTATGACAAGATTCCACAAGGAATGCCTGCAAGTAGACGATCTCAACGATCTGCTTGTCATCTCGGCATTCCAAAATGGAATCCTGCCTGGAGCTCTCTACAGGAAGCTCGTTGAGTGCGGTCCGCAGACAGCTCAGGAAATGTGGGACATTGTGGACCAGTACTCCCGGGCCGATGAGGCAGACCGTCGCAAACGGTCGTTAGACAGCTCATCGTCCCGAGGAGACAGAAGGAAGCCCGATCATAGCGATCAGGGGCATCCTCGCCGGACTCCATTTGAAAGAATTCAAAGGGCTCCGGTGCAAGACAGATTGGGACCCCGTCTCAATCCCGAGAAGTCGCCCGCTCAGTTCGTACCGCTGAACAAGTCAAGAGCGGAAATTTTCGAACTACATTCCGATATGTTCGAAAGACCAAAGCGGATGACGAAATCAGCCGCGCGGCGACCTCAGGATCAATATTGCTCCTTCCATCAAACCCACGGTCACGATACCGAGGAGTGCCGAGATTTGGCTGCAGGTATTGATGTTCTTGTGAAAACAGGAACGTTAAAAAAATACCAAAGCAAGCAGCCGAAAAAGAACAAAAGGCAGAGAGGTGCGAACTGCAATCCTCAGGATCCGAAAAGGCATGAGGATCCCGAAGACGACGACGAGCCGCAATATGATGGAGTAATCCTGACTATTGATGCTCTCCCTGCCGGGAAGACTAAGTCGTCCCTAAAAGCAGAACGCAGAGGTTCCAATCAAGAGGAGCCAACACATAAAAGGCTGAAGAAAGACGAAGTGATTACATTTTCAGACGCCGATCCCGTCCCAGCCATCTCTCCTCACCAAGACGCTATTGTCATTCAAGCCGGAGTGGCAAACAAACTGATCCACAGAGTATTTGTGGATACAGGAGCGTCAGTCAGCATTCTTTTTAAAGAATGTTTCGATAAAATGGAAGTGGATCCAGCTCGGCTCAGTCCGGCTCCACTTCCTCTGAAAAGTTTCGCCCAGGAGGACACCCGCCCTGAAGGTATTATCAGCCTTCCGATCACGGTGGGAAAAGCACCTACAAGCTCCAATACGATGATCGAGTTCTTTGTGGTGAAAGCTCGGTCCCCGTACAACATCATCCTGGGGAGAGACTGGCTCAACACAGTTCAGGCCGTTTGCTCTACTTATCACCTCACCATCAAGATCCCCACTAAAAGTGGGATAGCGGTCATCCGAGGTGATCAAAAGAGGGCAAAAGAATGTCTGCAGATTGCGCTTAAAAGTGCCGAGCAATCAGTTCGGCACCATCAAGCATAACAATCACAGCAACCGGAGTCAAAGGCAAGTGAGATGACCGAAGTCACTTCAGAGCCGAACTCAATGACCGTTCAGTTATACGAAGATGATCCATCCAGAACGGTCAAGATCGGCTTCGCAGGAACGCCTCTACTCCGGGAAAAGACCATTCAGCTCCTCAAGGAGTACAAAGATGTCTTTGCATGGTCTTCGTTGGACATGACCGGAGTGCCCCCCGAGGTAATCACTCATCGGTTAAATATTGATCCTTCAATCCGGCCAGTAAAACAGAAGCAAAGACTCTTTGCGGCAGAAAGAAGCCAAGTCATCCATGACGAAGTCCGCCAATTACTAAAAGCGGATGTACTATTCGAGGTGAAATATCCTTCCTGGGTGGCCAATCCTGTGATGATCAAGAAAAAAGAAGGAGGATGACGGATGTGCATAGATTTTACCGATCTAAACAAGCACTGTCCTAAAGATTGCTATCCCCTTCCGAATATAGATAAAAAAGTAGAAGCTTTGATAGGCTTCGAAATTTTCTGTTTTCTTGATTTATACAAAGGATATCACCAAGTATTGATGGATGAGAGTGACGCTCCGAAAACAGCTTTCATTACCGATTTCGGCATTTTCGCTTATAAAAAGATGCCATTCGGTTTAAAGAATGCCGGAGCCACTTATCAAAGGATGGTAGACAAGCTTTTTCGGCACCTGATTGGAAAGGAGGTCGAAGTGTATGTTGACGATATCGTCGTCAAAAGCAAAAGCACTTCGGAGTACGAGCACAACCTCAAGTCCACTCTCAACGTGCTCAAGAAAGCCAACCTCAAACTTAATCCCCAAAAGTGTACCTTTTTGGTAGATTCGGGAAAGTTTCTGGGTTGTTGGGTTTCAAAGGACGGACTCAAGGCAAACCCCTCAAAAGTTCAAGTCGTTCAGAACATGGCAATGCCGAAGTCCATACATGACGTGCAAAGGCTAACCGGATGTCTAGCCGCACTGAATCGATTCCTTTCCCAAGCAGCCGAAAAGCAACTGCCGTTCTTCAAGGTGTTGAAAAAGGCACCAAAGTTCGAGTGGGGAGCCGAGCAGAAAAAGGCCTTTGACGAGCTCAAAAGTTATCTAGCCGAGCTTCCTATTCTATCTGCTCCAACCGAAGCCGAAGCAATATTCTTATACTTAGCGGCTTCAGATCAAACCATCAGCGCGGTGCTTGTACGAGAAGAAGGCCTAAAGCAGTTTCCCATCTACTTTACAAGCCGAGCATTAAGAGGTCCAGAAACAAGGTATCAACCTCTGGAAAAAATTGCTCTGGCGTTAGTAAATGCAGCAAGGAGACTGCGGCCATACTTCTATGCTCACAAGGTATGCGTCTTAACCGATCTGCCTCTTCGGCAAGTTTTGACCAAGCCAGAAGCATCAGGCAGAATCGCCAAATGGGCCATAGAGCTGGGAGAACACTCAATCGAGTACCTACCTCGGAAAGCCATCAAGGGACAAGCCTTGGCAGATTTTCTTGCAGAGGCCAAATTCGATCAAGCAATCCCTGTCATTGCCGAACAGAAAAATTCTACCAATGCCGAACTAGCACAGCCCTCGGAATCCGAAGTAGAGCCGCCAGACTGCTGGAGCGGATTCGTAGATGGAGCTTCAAACAAGATGGGAAGTGGAGCTGGTATTTTACTCGTCGCTCCCGACGGACACGAGGTAACCTACTCACTTCGGTTCCTATTCCCCACTACTAATAATGAAGCCGAGTACGAAGCCCTCCTGGCCGGACTCCAGTTAGCGCAAAATCTGCTCGTCAAATCTCTCAAAGTCCATTGTGATTCACAAGTCATAGTAAATCACATGTTGGGTACAAGTGAAGCCCGTGACGAGAGAATGAAGAAGTATTTGGACAAAGCGCAAAACCTCAGCCGAAGTTTCTCCTATTTTCGGATAATCCGTGTTCCCAGAGCGGAAAATAGCCGAGCAGATACCTTAAGTAAGTTGGCCTCAGATCCGAGCTCAAAGGCGGAAGAATTAATGCATCGAAGCATTGATGAAGCCGAGGTACATTCAGTATCCAGCTCGCCGAACTGGATGACGCCGATCTTGCAGTATCTGGATCAAGGACAATTGCCCGAGGATAAGAGAGAAGCTCGGAAGATCACATGCCGAGCACTTCGGTACGAACTTCATGAAGGAGTCCTCTTTAGAAAGTCTTACCTCCAGCCGTTATTGCGGTGCGTAGGACCAGAAGAGATGGACTACATCCTCAGAGAAGTTCATGAAGGATCGTGCGGCAGCCACATCGGAGCTAGAGCTTTAGCTAAAAAAGTTCTAAGATGGGGATATTATTGGCCAACCTTGGTACAAGAAGCAGTGCAGCTCGTCAAGACATGCCCGAAGTGCCAAATCCATGCAAATATCCCAAGGATGCCGCAGACCGATCTATTCACTATGCAAAGCCCTTGGCCTTTCATGCAATAGGGCATAGACATAGTGGGACCACTTCCTCAAGCTCCTCGGCAAATGAAATTCCTAATCGTTGCCGTGGACTACTTTACGAAGTGGGTGGAAGCTGAACCATTAGCTACGATAACGAGCTCGAAGGCATTGGATTTCGTCTGGAAGAACATAGTGTGCCGATTTGGCATACCCCACATCCTCATCTCGGATAACGGGACTCAGTTCACCGACAAGACGTTCAAGAATTGGTGCCAAGAGCTGAATATTCAACAGCGGTTCACTTCGGTCTCTCATCCACAAGCAAACGGACAAACGGAGGTAACAAATCGTATCCTGGTGAAAGGGTTAAAAGCTCGGTTAGAACAAGCCAAAGGACAATGGGTAGAAAATCTCCCTCAAGTCCTATGGTCCTACCGAACTACACCCACAACCTCCAACGGTGAAACTCCGTACAGTCTTGTGTACGGCACTGAAGCCGTGATTCCGGTGGAGATCGGCGTACCCAGTCCCCGAACTCTAAATTTCTCCTCAGAAATGAATGACGACGGACTGAGAGCCGAGCTAGATCTTGCCGAAGAAAGAAGAGAATTGGCATGCATAAAAGCAGCCAAGTACAAGGAGCAAGTAGCCCGGTATTACAACCAAAGGGTGAAGAAGCTACAATTTCAAGTGGGAGATCTCGTCTTGAGAAACAACGAAGTAAGCCGAGCAGAAAAGCTGGGCAAGCTCGAACCCACATGGGAAGGTCCGTATCGGGTGTCAGAAGTCCTCGGCAAAGGGTCTTACAAATTGGCTCACATGTCAGGAGAACAGGTACCCCGAACATGGCACATTTCCAACCTCAAAAAGTTCCATTTGTAAGAGACAGTCCGGTCAGTCAGTCTTGAGTCTTGTTCAGTCAATGTGCTTTATTTGGTTTACTTGGTCTTTATTTGTCTCTGTGCGTTTTGTCTATATGCGTTTTGTCTGTCTCTGTGCGTGTCGTCTCTTACAAATGTAACTGAGGTATCTTGTTCTTCGAAGGCTGATCCCCTTCTTAGAACATATACAAGCTAAACAATTGTGAGTCAAAGCTTCTACAGAAGATACAAGACCACAATTCAGCTTAAACAAGCAGTTCGTCTGAAACGAGCTGCAATAAGCCAACGATTGTGAAGTCAAAGCTTCTAAAGAGGATACAAGACCACAATTCGGCTTAAAAATCAAGCACTTCGTCTGAAACGAGCTGCAATAAGCCAACGATTGTGAAGTCAAAGCTTCTAAAGAGGATACAAGACCACAATTCGGCTTAAAAATCAAGCACTTCGCCTGAAACGAACTGCAACGAAAGTCCGATTCTCGCGATAAAACTTGCCTGAATTAGGACAAGGGAAAGTCCGATCCACGCGATAAAACTCGCCGAATTAGGACAAGGGAAAGTCCGATCCCCAAATTAGGACAACGGAAAGTCCGATCCGAGCGATAAAACTCGCCAAATTAGGACACAAGCTTAGTCCGGTCAAAGATGTTTATTTCATCAGACCAAAGACAAGTCCAGTCAAAGATGTTTATTTCATCAGACCAAAGACGAGTCCGGTCAAAGAAGAGTTCACTTCATAAGACCGAGGACAAACATCAACTTACCCCGTACCTTTATTCAGAATGCCGAACTAATTCACTTCGCTTTCCGGGGGGGGTAGTGATGGAGTACGTACTAAACAAGCCCAACAGCAGTAAAGCCCAAGAAAGAGTATCAGTTCGGCATGACTAAAGAGTTCAGTTCGGCACAACCAAAGAGTTCGGCCCCAGCCTACAGCTCGGTAAAAGCCAACCAATCAAACTCTGCTCTCAGGTCGGCATCAAGCTCTACTCTCAGATCGGCAAAAGCTGCTCGGCAATAATTCAGCAGTTCGGTCTCAGTATTCGACCGAACTGGGAGATAGTGGACTCATGCAGAACCTCCACGACCTCCACTACACCCACGATCTATTTAGTGGTGTCAAGCAGTCATTAACTCATGCAGGATAGTGGACCCATGCAAGATCGCCACGATCTCCACGACATCCACTACCTAGTAAATAGCTGCATGCCACGATCTTGGTCCTTTGTATAAATAGAACCTAGATCAGATAGATAGGGTAGATTCTCTCGATCTCTAGAGATAAAATACAAAATAGCAAGTCTGTATTGTAAGCTGTAGAAAACAGATCAAGCAATACAACTCTGCCCTCTTTTCTTCCCATGGACGTAGATTTACCTCAGTAAATCGAACCACGTAAATTCATTGTGTCGTGATCTGCATCTTCCTGCATTCACTAACATCAGAAATTCGCCGATTCATCAGTGGCGGAGGCGTATCCTCCAACTATTCGACGGAATGACTGTGTGGAATTTGGGAGGATGAAGAGGACGAGCATTTTCTGACAGATGTGAGCAACGACGGAGAGCAAGAATACGGAGGAGACGGCGCCAAGATGAGGAGGAGGGTGGAAGTTCGGAGCAGCCCTCTACTCAACATTTCATCGCAAGATTGAAGACGTGAAGAACAAGCAGGAAACAATTATTCATCGCAAGATTGAAGACAGCTTCCAATCCGACCATTCTAATTCCTTAAATTAGTTTTCTTTAATTATAAATAGTGTCTTTGAATGATTTTATAGATTTATTTTTTAACATGAATAGCTAATTATCTTTTGTAGAATTCTTGGTGAAGATGTTATGACTTGAGTTATTTATCCAATTGATTCTTCCTTGCATGTTCTTGTTTTTGTTTAAATTATCCCCGTGCTTTTCTCATTCAAATTTGAAGGAATCGGTAATATCTTTCAATCTTATTCATCTTTCAATGTACAAAGTCATACACTTTATATAGGCTACATTCTATCAATACAAGGTAAACCTAATTTACATTAAATTGGTACAATTATCTATGGAAAGCTATCATACCATATCAATCATGTATTAATTGTGTATTATTCTCTTGATTTCTTTCCTATACTCCCCCTCAAGTTAAGTAACGGGATTGCCGATACTCAACTTGCCTAATACTTCTTGGAATGACTTCGAGTTCACCGCCTTTGTCAGAATATATCAGCTAATTGGTCTTCAGACTTCACATAAGGCATCTTCACCACTTTAGCTTCAATGTTCTCTTTGATGAAATGCGTATCTACTTCCACATGTTTGGTTCGATCATGCTGAACCGGATTTTCGGATATGCTAATCGCTGCCTTGTTATCACAGAACAGCCTGCACGGTTGGATTGGGCGAAGATCCAATTCTGTCATAAGCTTCCTTAGCCATAATATCTCTGTCAACCCACTTTTGATTCCTCGGAATTCTGCCTCGGCACTAGACAGTGCTACCACTTTCTGCTTCTTACTTCTCCATGTCACAAGGTTACCTCCTACGAAGGTAAAGTAGCCAGCGGTCGATTTTCTATCATTTGGGTTGTCGGCCCAATCAGCATCAGTAAAACCATGGACCTCCATGAGACCATGTTTTTCAAACATAAGTCCGTGTTCTCCCTTTTAAGTATCGAACAATACCCAAAGCTGCCTCCCAATGTTCTTCTTGAGGTGCATGCATGAACTGACTTACTACCCCCACGGCATAGGCAATGTCCGGCCTGGTGTGTGATAGATAAATCAGTTTCCCGACTAACCTCTGATATCTCCCCCTGTCGACCTGTCTTCCCCCTTCCTTCAATTGTAGTCCATGATTCTGCACTATTGGGGTATTTGCTGGCTTGCAATCTATCATTCCAACTTCGGCCAATAAGTCTAGTATGTATTTCCTCTGACTTATGAAGATCCCTTTCTTTGATCGGAGTACCTCTATTCCCATAAAGTACTTGAGGAGTCATAAGTCTTTCATCTCAAATTCTTTGAACAAGTTCTTTCTCAACTCGCTGATTTCCTCTTCATCATCTCCTGTAATGATCATGTCATCTACATATATGATAAGACACGTGATCTTGCCATCTCTCTTCTTAAGAAACAGAGTGTGATCTGAATTGCTTTGTGTATACCCATACTTCTTCATTACCTCAATAAACCTTCCAAACCACGCTCGTGGAGATTGTTTTAATCCGTAAAGTGTCTTCTTCAATTGACACACTTCACCATCTTGAAATTCTGCGGTAAACCCAGGAGGAGGTTCCATAAAGACAGGTTTCGGTAACTCTCCATGGAGGAAGGCATTGGTCACGTCAAATTGATGGAGAGGCCAATCCTTGTTAGCGGCAATCGAAAAAAGTACTCTCACGGTGTTGATCTTGGCCACTGGGGAGAATGTTTCAGCATAATCCACTCCATATGTCTGAGTATATCCTTTTGCGACGAGTCGAGCCTTGTATCTTTCTATTGTGCCATCCGACTTTCTTTTGATCGTGAATACCCATCGGCATCCAACAGTCTTTGCTCCTTCAGGGAGCTTACCTTTCACCCACGTGTGATTCTTCATCAAAGCCTTCATCTCTGTGAACATTGCTTCTCTCCAGTGCTTGTGTTTCATTACTTCTTCGGCTGATTGTGGAGTTTCTTCTTCTTCTTCTTCATATAATGCAGCTGCAAAAGCTCTTGCCATTTTTGACAAATTTCCTTGCACGAAATTCGCCACCCCATATCGGCTCTTGTTCCCTATCTTTTCTGGAGAGTATCTTTTTGGTGGGATTCCCCTTGTACTCCGAGGGGGAAGAATATACGGTCCGGTATCTCTATCAACGCCATTTTCCTCCGCTACTGGTTCTGTTTCAACTTGGTCATTGGAAATAGGAATAGAAGTAGAGTCTTGAGTTTGAGATTACCTCGGATATCGTTGGAGGAGTATTCTGGGTTGGTGGCTGAGATGACTCTTGTGGTGAGACTTGCTCGGCGGTAGTGACACCTGGTTCTGTTGGATCCTCAATCGAAGAGCTTGACGATGGCACAACCCAACTTAGATAGTCCATAGTACTACCTGGATCACTCTCCCCCTGACTATCAAGGTGAGTTTGGTAAAAGAATTCGGTTTCCAGGAAAGTACAATTCATGGTGGTGATGACCTTTTTGGTGTGGGGATCAAAACATCGGTGATAGTCCCACCTTCATGCTCGACTATCATGTTGTGCATGATTATGCACGCATACATGACTACCTGACTCCGAGGAACTAGAACTAGTGTCGTCGTCGTGGTTCATTTTGGTATGTGAGAGAGGTAGAAATGTGAGAGATGAGAGAGATGAGAGAGGCGACATGTTCGTATAAACAAGTGAATGAGAAACGAGGTTTAAACAGACAAAATTCGGAAAAAAAATTAAAAAATGCGTGCCATCGTCCGCGACCATCTTCCGCCGAGCCCAAAATGGTGCCCGATGGCGCGGACGATGGCGCGGACGATAGGTTATCGTCCGCACTTCTTCCGCGCCCGAAGCTTAGGGTGTGGGCATAGGGCGCGCCCTATGGCGAGCACCCACAATGGAGGTATCGTCCGCGCCCGAGGACGATGGCACTCATAGGGCGTGCCATCGGGCGCCCCATTGTGGGTGCCTTAAGCTATAGAATACACAATAAATGCCTAAATCCATTCATTTAAGTAAAATGTGATCCGTTGCTAACTTTCTTAAAATTGCTAATTCTGCTAACTCATCAACGTAGTGTATTAAAAATATTAACACGATGTTATTAAAATGTCAACATAAACATAATTGATATTTTAATACATTGTGCTGACCTAGATATTTAAAATGTCAACACAGTATCTTAAAATATCAACATAAATTTGTGTTGATATTTTAATATGATCGTGTTGACATTTTTAATAAATTATATTGATAAATTAACAAATTAATAATTTAAGAAAAGTTAGCATTATAATCGCACCCTTCATTTAAGCTATAGGATATACAATAAATTCATAACAGGAAAGCAAATATAGGCCATTACCAACCATTTCGTTTTTGGTTAAAAATTACAAAATCGGGATATCCAATATGATGTCAATAGTTACCCAACAATATAATTCAATATATTATCGATTCAATAATTCAGACATAAATTCTGCATATATACATACTCATAAGTTGAGTTGGTTCGGTGGGATTTTGACGAACAAAATTTGAACCCACCAACCACGTCTCAATTTCCATACTTTCATTTTGTTTAGTTTTTTTTTGTCTGGTTTCATTTGTATTTTTGCTTTTTTTAAATATTAGTTTATGAATTTAAGTTGAATATTAATTTAAAAACTTCAATATATTGTGTTTACTTACATTCAACTTTGCTAAAGAAATTTGTATCTTAATAAAATAAAATACTTCATCCGTCCATAAAAAAAATTATCTTATTTAGAGATAAATGAGTTATAATATGCAATGAAATTATGACAAAAAAATGTGAAAAAGTTCGAGGGAGAAAACTGGGTAAAAGTGGATAAATATACTCATTCCGTCCCTAAAAAATAAGCACTTTGTGCACGTATTTTAATGCAAAATCGGTAAAGTAAGAGAGATGTAGAGAGAAAAATTAATTAAAGTATTGTTAATGGATAACGAGTCCCACTTTATTAGAAAGAAAATAGTTTCCCTTATTGGACGGATTAAAAAGGAGCAATTATATATTTTTGAGGGACGGAGAAAGTAGATAGTAGTAGAGAAAAATTGGTTAGAATGTTCCCACAAATAAAGATAAGACTATTTTCATATTCGGACAAAAAAAAGTGAACAATATTTCACGGATAATGAAGCATTTAATTAAATTAAAATGCATAATAAATGAAATGAGATAAAGAAACTACAAAGAGTAAGACTCATAATGTGACACCTCAACCCCTCTGACGTATTGTCTTTTAATAAATAAACCCCTTAACATAAAAGAAATTAATACACGTGCCTAATTCATAGACCGCCCATATTATATAAGTTCAAACCAACACTTATCCGATACATATTTCAAAATATCGTGTAAAGTAGTGGAACCCTCTCACCACTCTATATACTATACATTTATCTACATGCAAAATGATGAGGAAGAGAAGGTTGCCAATATGCGTCAGCCGCCGAACCTGATAACACGTGGAGTTTCTATGACCCATGTCAGTCAAAACTTTACTGCTATCTTATTCCTGAAAAATTTAGTGGTTTATATGAGCCACAACTCAGTATATATAAATCTCCACCTTTAATCTCACATGATACAAACATCAAGCATATTCTTTTATCAATACATATAATCAGAAACAATATATATAACATAATTTAAAAACAAACCATTTCATATTCATATGCATATGCCACTCTATTCAGTTTATTATTCTGTAACAGTCAAGCTTGGTATCTGCCCGGGATTCCTCTATGACCCGAAGGTCTCTCTGTAATTGGACTCATAGGTCCCTCTGTATTTGACCTGAAGGTCCCTCTGTATTTGGACTCATAGGTCCTCTGTATTTGACCCGAAGGCCTCTCTGTATCTGGACTCATAGGTCCCTCTATATTTCAGATCCAGTACAAGGCTGTCACAGATCCTCTTTAATCACATGATTCATGTACTTTCAATATCATATGTAAAACATCAATTACATATTTCTATCATATAATTCATTTAAAACATCATATCCATTGCACCAATCACATATCTATATCATATTCCACCATCTATATCAAATAACACATAATCATATTGGATCCCATCATATAATCAAATCATTCATTTTGTTTAACACCTCGCAAAGATGCAAATAAAACATATAGAATTAAAAGTGTGATTTATCCACACCTTATTATTGATAGTATCTAGTCGAGCACCTCTCTTCACATTCTACAACCATGAATTTATTTCTTTCTGGATTCCATATTCTCTTCTCTCTGTCAATTTTCATTTTTCCCTTCTAATTTCGTCCCTCCTCCCTTCTCTCGATTTTTTTTCTTCAAGATTATCTATTAACTCTTACTTTGTATTGCACACTAATTAATAAATATGCATACGTAGACATCTACCAAAATGTCATCTCATTTACAAAAGATGTGTATTAAGCAACACATGTACATATACATATTTTCATGCACTCGTATTTATCTATATATTTAATATATTTAAGCTACCATATATATATTAGCTAATAAAAAAACATAACTTGATGCTTTTAATTTCACATACGTATCCTATTTATTGCACTGGGAAAAGATGTGTACAACTGCATGTATAAGAATTTAATCTCTACTATTCTTATCTTTTAATTTACTACACAATTATTAATATATCAACTTATAAAATACGATATAGCATAATAAGGTATCCTCTTCCGATGATACCCACTTAATATATCTATAATATTAACAATAACATAATATGCAGTGACAATATAATATGATAATATGCAACGTAAAGCATGTTTCGGGTTAGGGATGTCACACATAATTAGTTAAGAGAATGAATAGTAGGTTTGTATGTATTGTTTTTCAATAATGGAGGAGAAAAAAAGTGTTGGGATGTAAATAGTTAAGAAAATTATCAATTTTAGTGACGAAGTTGTGAATAATACCCTTATTTGCCTTTACGAGGTATATATGGTTATAAGGGCGGGCGCATAAATAAATAACGATAAGGGTTGTGATTTCCAAATTTTATTTTAAAGTATATTTTTGAGTGTTTTAGATTATTTATAAGGGCTTTTACATAAAAATTTACCTTAAATTTGGATAAATTATAAAAATTTATAAAAGAAAAAAAACTTAAAATATAAATTTATTAAGGACTTTAACTCTACCCATTTTATATATGAGTCCGTCCCTAATGATTACTATCTCTCTATTTTAGGTTTGTATTAAAATGACAACACCATTTAAGATGACACTGTACTATCTTAGCCTACCACGTGGCAGACTTGCTTGCATATGTATCGTAGATTGCTTGATTATGTTTGATTTCATATCGCATATTGCTTGAAATCATATGTTGAGTTGCTTGCTTATGTATCGCAGAATGCTTGCCTATGTATCGCAGATTGCTTGCGTAGATTGTCATTTTAACTATTGTGTTACCATAGTGCTCTGATTTCGTATCTCATATGGCTGGAACCATATGCCGAATTACTTATCTAAGTATCACACATATTGCTTGCATATGTATTGCAGATTGCATGTTACTTATTATCACGTTGTCACTTTAAGAGAGATGTCACCCTAATGCACCGCACCCATCATTGTATCTCTAATTCTCAACTGAATGAAATTAGGCGCCTTAACTTGAAAGTAGCTGGGCTTAAGCTACAGCTAAGATTTCATAAAAAAATTTACCCAAATAAGGAAATTATCAAATAACAACAAAAAAAAAGGAAATTTAATAAAGAACATACAAAAAAAAAATATATTGTCCCTAGTACCCGCTTACTAATATTACAACATGAGTTTATAAGAAGTATTCCCTCAGTCCCTGATAAGGCTAATTTCATGCATCGGTCTAGGGGTTTTATTTCGTGAAATTACTGGGTCTAACGCACGATTTAAGCCAGGTGTGTGAAGGTTTTCGCTAAATCCAGGAAAAGAAGAGGACGCTTGCATGGTCCTAGGAAACTGGCGAAAAAGTGGACATTATGAAGGAAATTGCTTGACGGAGGAAGCCTCGGAGTTGAAGGGTAGAATAGGGATTTCTACGAAGACTCTAGAAGGCTATGTCCGTATCTATAAAAGGAAGAAGCATGCAAGCTGGAGGGATCTTCTAGGTGGAGACCTTGCTAACAGCCTGTAGCTTAGTCCATTCTCTTCACACTCTTGGGTTCTTTCGGTGGGAAATTCAGGGCACACTAGGGGGTTCACCTCTAGCTTTCATACATTTTCGATCTGGTTGTAACACCGTCCTTCTTTAGGGCGAAGAAACAATTTATTTTCCGCTTTCGTTTCTCCTGAATTCGCCGAGCTTCGCTGTTCGAAGCTCAGACCTCTTTTGTTTCTGGATATTTCTTACTTTTATGCAAGTTTCGTTTTCGTTTACGTCGATCGTGATGGTTCCTGTTGTTTGATTGTGTTTACTTGAATTCTGGAGTTGGATTGTTGGAGTTGGTTGATTTCTGGATTATTGCAGGTTAATGGTTGAATCTGGGAGAATGGAGCTGGTTTGTGAATGAATCGGGGTTTTGTCTGGTTAATGTTGTGGAGTTGTTCGTGATTGTTGGAATTTGGCGGTGATCGGAGCAGATCTGTTAGAATCGGAGTTATGGAGTTGATTTTGTTGATTGTTGAGTTTGGATTGCTTGGATCTGGAGTGGATTAAGCGTCCGACGTGATTCTGGGCAGGAGTGTTTAATTTTATGCCGCGCTTACGTGTTTTCATTTCATTTCGCCTAGTTTACGTAGATCTGGTGTATTTCCGATTCGTAGCAAGTTTCCGGCGTCCAAATTTCTATATTCTGTTCGAATCCAGGAGTATGCTCTGTTTTCTGCATTTACGCGTCTGAGTTGGTTAGGAAATTGCATGGGTTGGTTGTCTGCAGCTTTTTACCGTACTTGCTATATCTGGAAACATGGTCCCCACTGTTAGTTGCTTTCTGTTTAGCTAGATTAGGTAATTGTTTACTTAGTCTAGGGAGTAATTGTGTCTTTCGGATTTGATGTCTGATTCCAGTAAGTTTTCTGTGTCCTAGGTCTAGCGTTTACATTTCTTGCCTAGATCTAGTGATAGTTAAAATCTCAACCCCTTTGCGTGGCAGCAGCCGTTTGTTTCCATAGTCTCTTAGCACTACTTTGCGAATCCATCTCTGTGGGATCGACCCCACTTCCCTATACTAATTCATAGTATTCGGGTTGAGGGATTTATTTTTGAAGGGGAGTCGAGTGTGTCCAACGACAAAAACACTGTAGTTCTCTTGAGTTCCTGGACCCAGTGATCCAGTGGATTTAAGGAGCGTTGTGTCTGGACCGAGCTTAGCATTAATTCTCATATGTGCACACTTGCTTACTCCTGAGTCTAGTCATTCGACATTAGAGTCGAGTGAGAGGACCACCACTTCAAATGGCGCCGTTGCCGGGGATGGATGGCGTGCTTAGTGTTAGTGTTCAGAGTCTGTGGTGTAAATAGTTTTGATTTGTTTTCCTTCTCTTTTGTTTGCAGTTTATGAGCAGAGGCTCAAGATCTACCTACTGGAGCAACTCATCTGGGTGGAAACACGACCAGTTTGATTGGCGGGTTAAGGATACAGTCTCTACTGTGACCACCAGATCAGGGTTCACCACGGGAGATCCGTTTCCGAGTGAATTTACTAGCGACGAATCTTGGACGTCATCAGGACGCGAAGATCCAGAATCACCACCCGAATCAGAAACAGAGTCAGAAACAGGGGAAGCAGAGGAAGTAGTCATGGCGCAGGTGGTAGACCCAGATCCAGAAATCGGCTCTCTCACTGCCCATTTAGATGGAGAACCAGCTCAAGCTATAGTGATGAATCAACGCCAGAGAACTATCGAGATCAAGACAAACGTACTCGGCATCTTGCCGACGTTCTCTGGGCGTAGAAATGAGTGTCCGTATGAGTTCTTAAATGAATTCAGTAAGTTATGTGGTATTCAGAAGAGGCCGAATGATGCAACAGAGGAGGATTATCGCCTACGAGCGATTCCGTTTACCTTGAAGGGGGAAGCTAATACGTGGCTATTGAGGTTGCCTCCGGATTCTATCCGCACGTGGAGGGACTTCAAGTTAGAATTCTTAGATTATTTCTTCCCATCCAACAAGACGAATGCACTTAAGAAAGAAATACTAGAGTGTAAGCAAGATTACGATGAATCGTTGAGTCAGTATTGGTCGAGATTTAAGGGGTTGTTGGATGCATGCCCGAATCACCGAATGATAGAGGCAAAGACCTACTCTCTGTTTTACGAAGGAGCAACTCCCGAGTCAAAGGACTTAATGAACTCCTCGAGTGGGGGAAATTTCACAAGAAAAAGAGGAAGTGAGGCAAGAGAGATCCTAGGGAAGTTGATTGACGCTAAGAAGGCGTACGATAACCCTAGGAATGCAGTGAAAAGAGGATCGGTGCATGCTGTGAGAGAACAAGAAGATGACAAAGTCGAAGCAAGGATTAATAGGCTCGAGAAGGCTCTTTTGAACGCGATTGAAAAGACGATTCCACTGGCTTCACAAGGGAAGGAGAAATCTCCTGGTCCAGGAGATAATCAAATGCAAGAGTATTACGGGACCCAGGAAGGAGATTATCAGGCCCAGGTCAATGCAATGGGAAGTTGGAATCCCGATGGGAGCTGGAATCCAGGGAGACAGAGAGATGCGCCTTGGAGAAACCATCCAAATTTCAGATGGACTGACAATGAACAGAATCAGCCGGCACCACAACAAAGTCAGCAGTTTGCACCTCAGCCCGAAAGACAGTCAGATTACCTTGAGATCCGGGAAAGGGTATGATGGGCCAGTGGTAAGAACAAAGGAGGTGACAGATCCCAAAGAAGACAGGGAAGAAGAGGATACAATTCCTAGGCCAAGACACTTGGGGGGAGTATTCCCTTGGTCAAGGATGACCTTAAGACAGGAGATTTAGAGAAACCTTTGCCTAGATCAACTGAATCATTCTTCCTCGATCCAGAGACGGAGTTGGAAGATGAGGCAGTGGGAAAAGAAACTGGAGAGTTATCAGCTGAAGGTTCTACCGGAGCAGGAAAGCGACCGAAACCCTTTCCAAGCCGAGGGGAAGCCAAGAAGCAAAAGGAAGAGCCGGTGGACTTCATGGACATTTTTGGGAAGTTGGAGATCAATCTGCCATTCTTACAGGCCCTGAAGATGCCAGTCTTTAGCAAGTTCATCAAGGAATTTATAGCTGGGAAGGCTAGACCCAGTGGGAAAATTCTGATAGGCGAGAACGTCTCCGCAGTGATTCAGAAGAGGAAGATGCCTTCAAAATGCAATGACCCAGGTATGTTCACCTTACCCAT
Source organism: Salvia splendens (assembly GCF_004379255.2). Classification (NCBI taxonomy): domain Eukaryota; kingdom Viridiplantae; phylum Streptophyta; class Magnoliopsida; order Lamiales; family Lamiaceae; genus Salvia; species Salvia splendens. The sequence goes on from NC_056039.1 coordinate 24,073,033, forward strand.
CTCTATTGGTGACGTGAAAATCGAGCATGCTATGTGTGATTTGGGTGCGTCGATAAATGTGTTACCACTTTCCATATACAAGAAATTAGTGGGGGTAGGCATGGTAGACACGAAGGTAGTGATTCAACTGGCGGACATGTCATGCATCTGTCCTGAAGGGGTGCTTGAGAATGTGATAGTCAAGGTACATGACTTCTTGTACCCTGCTGATTTCCATGTGATTAAGATGAGTGATAATGAGTCTGCAGAGTCGGGTGGAGTACTTTTAGGGAGACCCTTCCTACGTACCGCTAAGACTATCATTGATGTTTTTGATGGAACAATTTGCCTTGATTATAATGGGGAGAAATACACATTCAGCATTGATAAGGCAATGAAGAAACCTCTTGACGTTGAAAATTTGCATGCTATAGATGTTATTAACCCTTTGGTCAAAGAATACCTTGAGACGGAATTAATGCAGGAACATGAGAAGACAACTTTCAAATCTATGTGGATCCCGAGGACCAGGAGAAGACAACTTTCAAATCTATGACGGAGAGGCTAGCGGGCAAGCAATACTTCTGTTTCCTAGACGGGTATAGTGGGTATTTTCAAATCTATGTGGATCCTGAGGACTAGGAGAAGAAAACTTTCACGTGTCCTTTCGGCACGTATGCTTACAGGAGGATGCCGTTTGGCTTGTGCAATGCGCCAGACACTTTTCAGCGGTGTATGATGAGTATCTTCTCGGATCTCTTGGAGGACTGCATCGAGATTTTTATGGACGACTTCACTGTGTACGGGAATTCATTTGACTCATGTTTGGCTAGTTTGGATATAGTATTGAGAAGGTGCCAGGAAAAACATTTGGTTTTAAACTTCGAGAAATGCCACTTTATGGTCCCTGAGGGAATTGTCCTAGGGCACGTAGTCTCGGAAAGAGGTATACAGGTAGACCAGGCAATGATTGAGGTGCTCTCAAAACTGCCTTACCCGACGAATCAGAAGGAGGTGAGAGGATTCCTAGGCCATGCCGGATTCTATAGGAGGTTCATAAAAGATTTCGCAAAATTTGCTCAGCCACTCACCCACTTGTTGCATAACGATGTTGATTTTGTCTTTGATGAGGAATGCAAAAAGGTTTTTCAGTTGTTAAAAGACAGGCTAGTATCTGCGCCTATTATTAGAGCGCCCGACTGGAATCTACCCTTTGAGATTATGTGTGACGCAAGCGATTATGCGGTGGGAGCGGTGCTAGGTCAAAGAGTTGATGGGAAAAGCTATGTGATCTTTTATGCTTCAAAAACGCTGAATCAAGCTCAGAGAAATTATGACACTACTGAAAAAGAAATGCTGGCGGTAGTATACTCATTTGAGAAATTTCGCCCGTACTTGCTTGGGTCGAGGGTGATAGTCTTCACCGACCACGCGGCTATAAAGTACCTGTTGGCAAAGAAAGAATCCAAGCCGAGATTAATCCGATGGGTGTTGCTTTTGCAGGAATTCGATTGGGAAGTCAGAGACAAAAAGGGAACAGAAAATAAAGTAGCCGATCATCTGAGCAGGATATTTCAAGGGGAGACCGAGGAAGCAATACCGGATGCATTCCCAGAGGAACATTTGTACTACGTGAAAAAATTTCCTCGACCTATCAGCTGGGAAGAGATTATGGTGTTAACAGGTCCAGGGGATGCCGAAAAAGGGAAATGTCATCAAAACGCTGAGCCATGGTTCGCTGACCTGGCAAATTACTTAGTCACTGGAGAGGTGCCCAGTTCGCAAGTAATTTCCCAGGCCTAGAAGATGAAATTGAAGAGCGAGGCCAAGTACTATTTATGGGATGACCCGTATTTGTGGCGAATGGGAGCCGACCAAGTAATCCGGAGGTGTATTCCGGAGTGGGGACAGAGGGATGTGCTGAATCATTGCCATGCTCTAGCATGTGGAGGTCACTTTGGACCTAGGAAGACCGCAAGGAAGGTGTTAGATAGTGGTTTTTACTGGCCTACATTGCATAAGGATGCGTTCGAGTTTTGTCAGAATTGTGAGAGGTGTCAACAGACTGGGGGAATCTCCAGAAGAGATGAAATGCCGCAAGTCCCGGTGATCGTTTGTGAAATTTTCGATGTTTGGGGAATGGACTTCATGGGTCCATTTCCATCTTCATACGGGAATACATACATACTAGTGGCAGTGGATTATGTTTCGAAATGGATAGAAGCCAAGGCGACCACATCTTGCGAAGCTAAGGAGGTATCGAAGTTTCTTAGAGCTAATGTCTTCAATCTGTACGGAGTGCCCAGAGCTATAATATCTGACAATGGGACACATTTCCGCAACCGGACTATTGAAGCTTTGATGAGAAAGTATGGCGTCCACCACAGATTGTCTACACCTTATCATCCTCAATCTAACGGCCAGGCAGAAATATCAAACAGAGAAATCAAAGCGATCCTGGAAAAAATGGTGAATCCGTCGAGGAAAGACTGGAGCAAGAGAATTGATGATGCATTATGGGCATACAGAACAGCGTATAAAACGCCCATTGGAATGTCTCCTTACAGGTTAGTATTCGGTAAGATGTGTCACTTGCCGGTGGGAATTGAGCACAAGGCGTACTGGGCGGTCAAGGAGATTAATATGAATCCTCAAACTTGTGAGGAAGAGAGGAAACTGCAACTCCAGGAGTTGGAAGAATTGCGACTTTAATCCTATGAGTCAGCAATGTGGTACAAGGAAAAGACCAAGTTGTGGCATGATAAGAATCTCCGGACCAAGGAACTGCAAGTGGGGCAGAAGGTTCTCCTGTTCCAGTCCCGACTCAAGTTAATGCCCGGTAAGCTGAAGTCCAAATGGACTGGACCATACACTGTTGTGAGTCTGCGTGCGAACGGAGCGGTAGAAATCCAGGGAAGTTTTTCAAACTCTACTCCATTTCTTGTCAATGGCCATAGGGTAAAGGTATTTAGGGATAACTCGGAGATGTGTGTAGTGGACGAAGTTCCACTACGCGTACTCCCTAATATCGCCTGATCATTCTGGGAAGTGAGTGTTCTTGGAGATTTCCTAGGTCCAGTATCGAAGAAGTTTTATCATGGCCCGGTCTAGGGAATCTTGAGAACACTGGAACATAAATTGTAAATATTTAGTCGCTTTTAGTAAATCAAGAAAACCCAAACAAATCAAAAAACAAACAATCTTCCAAAAATATTTTTGAAATACCAGGCTCCTTAAGGAATGTTTTTGATACTGTCATACCCTAGACCCGGGGAGTCTGGCGTTTCAATTTTTAGTTTAATGTTTTTCTCTAAGTGTGATTTTGCAGAAGGAAGTTACTTGGGCAGGGAATTGAGGAGTAAAATTTTGGAGGGAGTAGGCACCTGCTCGGATTTCAAAAGACACCTTTATGGGGAGGCGTACGGTCGCAAGCGTCATGCCTGCAAACTACCTGCAACAAAAACCGTCCTCGCCCATACCTATCGGATAATAACCGTGTTCTCCTTTTATTTTACTTATTCACTCTCTCTCTCTACATCCGAAATTCCCCAAATTCTCTCTAGGCTTTCTCTTTTCTAACCCTAATCAAAGTAATTTCCGTCCAAGTCTGTGTAAAAAAATTTTGCAGAGTTCTCCATGGATAACAAGCAAAGTGCCGGGAACACCTCAGGATCCGCCGATTCAAGTGCGGCAACGTTTATGGCTGAGCTATTCCAGAAATTCGGGGGTGCGGAGAAGGCGATGGAGGCGTTCGCCATGTTTGCAACCGCAATGGGTAAATCCGTACAGGCTGCTCCGACTTCTAGTGTACCACAACCGGAGGCCATTTCAGAACCCGTCGCCGAACCTGAAATCGTTCAAGAAGTCATCACCATTCCAGAACTCACTCCCGTACTAGAGGAGACAGCTGTTCCAGAGACCACCACACAACCGGAGGACGTTCCAGAATCCACGACCACCAGTCCGCAACCAACCACAACAGGGGATCGTGAAGACGACTCAGATCTGGTCACAGGGTTGGAATTGTTGGCTGTGAACGAACCAAGGTTAGACTCTGCAACTGAGGGGGAAACCCTTATTTCGATTAGTGTTTCCGAGGGGGTGAATCCCGTACTCGCCAGTGAGGAATGTGTTGAGAGAGATGTTCTGAAACCGTCTGGGGAAGTCAAAGATTTTGTTGTTGATGTTAGTATTTCTGAGGGGGAAACCCCTGTTTTGAAAGAATCTGTGGGGGGGGAGGCCCCTATAGTTGGTAAAGATGAGGGCGACGAGGCCCTAAATTCTGAACAAAATGTGGAGGGGGATACCCCCGAGAAACCGGTGGGTACTGAGGCCCACGTCGGAGAAGGATTTGAGGGGGTAGAGACCCCTGTTTATATTTCGGGGGCAACCCCATTGTTGTCCACGGAGGGAGAAGCCCTCGATTCTGAAGTTGGCCAGAAACCCGCAGACGCTGGGGTGGATTTGATTGTGGATCTGACCGAGATCCCAGAGGAGACCGACTCACCGGTAAATCCCAGAGATGCTAGGAGGCGGGTTCGCCGGAGCCTCCTTGATGAGATTGATGAAACAGTGGAGCCGACGGAGGAAGAATTGCTAGGTCTAGAGACCGCAGCATCTGAACAAGAGAACTCTCCCAGATCTGGCAGGGGGGAGAGTGATGAGGAGAAACGCCGCCAAGCGGCTGAGAAAAAAAGGAAGGGGAAACAAATTGCTCCTTCCTCGACCAAGAAGGCAAGAGGGAAGTCTACTGAATCCACACTTCCGCCGGCAGCTAAGGTGCCATATGCCGCAGAAACCGAGAGCCCCTCTGAGTCCAGCGACTCGGAAGAAGAACACGAAGAGGAACTCAACTTTGAGCCAGCCGAAGTGTGGATAACAAACAGCTTGCTAGATGAAATGAGGAAGTTATACGACCCAAAACGCAAGGCCATTTATAAAGAGAAGAGTACTGAGGGCAAGGTCGCTAAGTCTGGAAAGATGTATAGCTCATCGGAGCTCAAGAAGATTGCTTGCAACGGTGAATTCAGGACTTATATCGACGCCATAGGCTTCGATTGGTTGCTCAAGCACAGTACTGTCGAGGTTCCGATTGACCTAGCCCGAGAATTCTTTTCCACCTTCCGATTTAAGTCCACTACCGATTTGGATGCTGACTCAATTAATTTCAGACTTCTCAATGAGGAACATACGATGAGCATCCGGGAATGGACCTTGCTGATGGGTTTGCTGACACGAACGGAGGACGATGAGGGCCTGTGGAATGCAAGAATGGTGGGTCCGCCGAAAATGACGTCGGGATTCAAAGCGCAAAGCGCATGGGAGTTTTTGACTCACCCGAGGGTGGGTCAGTTTAAAACAAGCTGTTCGAAGGCACACCATATTGAGGACAGGGTCCTGCGATTTGCCCAGACTTTTATTAGTTACAATTTAATGGGCACAGCCAACAACGCTCTGACTACCGCCGATCTGTACTTCACATGGTGCATGGCTACGGGGGTAAGAGTTCACTTGGGCTATTGGTTAGCCCAAGCCTGCCATCAAGTGACTGCAAATCCTTCTCGGCACCTATACACATGCCACCTACTCGGGGCTTATCTGCAGAGGAATGTGATCATGAAGTTCCATAAGGCATGCCGAGAGGTAAAGACATGCTCGCCCCCTGAGGTTTTTAACATGGATTATTTTTTCAATAAAGGGTTGCTGATCGCACGCGGAAGGGAAGTATGCTTTTACGAGGTTGGGCAGTCAGAGACTCAGGTGAAACAGGAACCCGATGTGGTGGTAGTGAAGGATACTGCTAACATGGAAGCAGGAGCCAGGATAGAAGTAGAGGAAGTGCGAAAGGAGGTTGGTTGGATGAGGTCAGAAATGAAAATGGTTTTGGAGGGGATTGTGGCCCTGCGGGGAGAAGGGAAGAATAGTGCTGAGGCTGAGAGTGTCAGGAAAGAAGTCGCTGGAGTACGAACGGAACTGGAAGAAATAAGGACGGAAGTTAGGAAGGTTCGGGAGGAAATGGTGGCCCTCAAGGGGCGCATTTCTTATCTAGTGGTATCATCGTCCAGATGTACTGAGCGGATGACGGAGGGCGTCGCACTGATGATGAAGATGATGAAGTGGCTTCAAGCGAAGTTCCCCGAGACACCGAAGGGACTTCCTGAACCTAGCGGCGGTTCCAAGACGCCGGGTCAAGGGAGTCTAGCTGTGCAGAAGCCGCCACAAGCCCAAAGGCCTCAGACCACCTCGTCTTCCTCCAGGCCCGTGATTTTGAAGAAAACCGTACCCCGACCCACAGAAGATCAGAAGGAGACGCCGGAGTCACCGACACGAAAGAAAGCTAAGGTGACCCAGCAGACAATGCCACCAAAGTCTGGCCCTCGCGGGGGCCAGACCCCGAATTAAAATCCCCCAAAACCAAGTAATTCTTATTTTTTTCTGTCTTTTACTTTTCATTTTTCTTTCGTTTGTGTTTTTATGTGCCAGCATGCTTCGTTTGTATATATGTGTTATACCTTCCCACACTTAGCCCATTTTTTGGTCTAAGTGTGAGAAGGGGCTTTGTTTTGCATGTCTTGGTTTTGTATGTTGCGCCTTCTTCCACTTAGCCCGATGTTCGGTCTAAGTGTGAGAAGTTTGTTTTGTTCATATGTTTTGTTTGTTGTCTGCTGTTCTTACTTCCTTTTCTCCCCTTCACTAGGATAGCTTGGGGACAAGCTTGAGTGAAGTGGGAGGGGGGAGTAAGTATGTGTCTGTTTTTTTTTTCTGTTTTAGAGTCTTTAGGATGTGTGTTTCGCATGAGCTAGTGAGATAATAAGGCAGGTTTCCCTTAGTAAGAGTGATTGAAGAAAGAAAGCAGATCAACTTTGACACCTTCTTCCTTAATAAGCCGAATGCGATCTGAATGAAGTTAGGACGATGGAAAATGCCTTAGATAACCTAGCTGTGCAGCCCTACTATAAAGTGAGTTATAAGCCTAAACACCTTTTGTGCTAACATGTAAATTGGGCTGCCACTCGATGCTTAGGGAGTAGAGTATGAAGGAGAAAAAAATGGGTTAAGAAGGTATAAGCTGGACAAAGTCCAGAAAACCGGAGGTATAAGCTGGACGAAGTCCAGAAAAAGGAGGTATAAGCTGGACGAAGTCCAGGGGAGGTTTGAAAAAATAAAAATAAAAAAAAATCGGAGGTATAAGCTGGACGAAGTCCATGGGAAAAGGGGTCATAATACAGAAAAATGAGGAAGAAAAAAAAAAAAATTAATCCTTAAGGGCAGAAAAATCGTAGCCTGACCCAGGGAAATTCATAGGAAAGGAGAAGTAAGAAGGGAAAAACTCTCATAACCCGACGCATCAGTGGTATAACCTTAACTGTGGAGTGTTTTGATCCTAGCATCCCTGGTGAGGAATGAGTGATCGAGCGAACCTAACAGATGAGAAATCGATAGGCTATGTTGACAAACTGACGGACCGTTTAGGCAGACGAAGGAAGGGGGAAGATTTGAAGACTGTAATCGATCAGATTGAACTTAAACTTGTGGGGATAGTAGCTTAAAATTCGAAACTAGTTCATGCTTGTTTGTTTTGTTGTGTTTCTGTTCTTTGTGTTGTTTTCTTTTCCAATTCCGTAGTTGCTTAGGTCTAGGAGTTTGTTTTCATTTTTAGGATTTTACTTGGTAACCATGCATTGAAATTCGCCTTATTCATATTTTCTTGTCTTTCATACTTGAGGACAAGCATGGTTTAAGTGTGAGCAGTTTGATAAGGCTAATTTCATGCATCGGTCTAGGGGTTTTATTTCGTGAAATTACTGGGTCTAACGCACGATTTAAGCCAGGTGTGTGAAGGTTTTCGCTAGATCCAGGAAAAGAAGAGGACGCTTGCATGGTCCTAGGAAACTGGCGAAAAAGTGGACATTATGAAGGAAATTGCTTGACGGAGGAAGCCTCGGAGTGGAAGGGTAGAATAGGGATTTCTACGAAGACTCTAGAAGGCTATGTCCGCATCTATAAAAGGAAGAAGCATGCAAGCTGGAGGGATCTTCTGGGTGGAGACCTTGCTAACAGCCTGTAGCTTAGTCCATTCTCTTCACACTCTTGGGTTCTTTCGGTGGGAAATTCAGGGCACACTAGGGGGTTCACCTCTAGCTTTCATACATTTTCGATCTGGTTGTAACACCGTCCTTCTTTAGGGCGAAGAAACAATTTATTTTCCGCTTTCGTTTCTGCTGAATTCGCCGAGCTTCGCTGTTCGAAGCTCGGACCTCTTTTGTTTCTGGATATTTCTTACTTTTATGCAAGTTTCGTTTTCGTTTACGTCGATCGTGATGGTTCCTGTTGTTTGATTGTGTTTACTTGAATTCTGGAGTTGGATTGTTGGAGTTGGTTGATTTCTGGATTATTGCAGGTTAATGGTTGAATCTGGGAGAATGGAGCTGGTTTGTGAATGAATCGGGGTTTTGTCTGGTTAATGTTGTGGAGTTGTTCGTGATTGTTGGAATTTGGCGGTGATCGGAGCAGATCTGTTAAAATCGGAGTTATGGAGTTGATTTTGTTGATTGTTGAGTTTGGATTGCTTGGATCCGGAGTGGATTAAGCGTCCGACGTGATTCTGGGCAGGAGTGTTTAATTTTATGCCGCGCTTACGTGTTTTCATTTCATTTCGCTTAGTTTACGTAGATCTGGTGTATTTCCGATTCGTAGCAAGTTTCCGGCGTCCAAATTTCTATATTCTGTTCGAATCCAGGAGTATGCTCTGTTTTCTACATTTACGCGTCTGAGTTGGTTAGGAAATTGCATGGGTTGGTTGTCTGCAGCTTTTTACCGTACTTGCTATATCTGGAAACATGGTCCCCACTGTTAGTTGCTTTCTGTTTAGCTAGATTAGGTAATTGTTTACTTAGTCTAGGGAGTAATTGTGTCTTTCGGATTTGATGTCTGATTCCAATAAGTTTTCTGTGTCCTAGGTCTAGCGTTTACATTTCTTAGATCTAGTGATAGTTAAAATCTCAACCCCTTTGCGTGGCAGCAGCCGTTTGTTTCCATAGTCTCTTAGCACTACTTTGCGAATCCATCTCTGTGGGATCGACCCCACTTCCCTATACTAATTCATAGTATTCGGGTCCAGTGGATTTAAGGAGCGTTGTGTCTGGACCGAGCTTAGCATTAATTCTCATATGTGCACACTTGCTTACTCCTGAGTCTAGTCATTCGACATTAGAGTCGAGTGAGAGGACCACCACTTCAAATGGCGCCGTTGCCGGGGATGGATGGCGTGCTTAGTGTTAGTGTTCAGAGTCTGTGGTGTAAATAGTTTTGATTTGTTTTCCTTCTCTTTTGTTTGCAGTTTTGAGCAGAGGCTCAAGATCTACCTACTGGAGCAACTCATCTGGGTGGAAACACGACCAGTTTGATTGGCGGGTTAAGGATACAGTCTCTACTGTGACCACCAGATCAGGATTCACCACGGGAGATCCGTTTCCGAGTGAATTTACTAGCGACGAATCTTGGACGTCATCAGGACGCGAAGATCCAGAATCACCACCCGAATCAGAAACAGAGTCAGAAACAGGGGAAGCAGAGGAAGTAGTCATGGCGCAGGTGGTAGACCCAGATCCAGAAATCGGCTCTCTCACTGCCCATTTAGATGGAGAACCAGCTCAAGCTATAGTGATGAATCAACGCCAGAGAACTATCGAGATCAAGACAAACGTACTCGGCATCTTGCCGACGTTCTCTGGGCGTAGAAATGAGTGTCCGTATGAGTTCTTAAATGAATTCAGTAAGTTATGTGGTATTCAGAAGAGGCCGAATGATGCAACAGAGGAGGATTATCGCCTACGAGCGATTCCGTTTACCTTGAAGGGGGAAGCTAATACGTGGCTATTGAGGTTGCCTCCGGATTCTATCCGCACGTGGAGGGACTTCAAGTTAGAAATCTTAGATTATTTCTTCCCATCCAACAAGACGAATGCACTTAAGAAAGAAATACTAGAGTGTAAGCAAGATTACGATGAATCGTTGAGTCAGTATTGGTCGAGATTTAAGGGGTTGTTGGATGCATGCCCGAATCACCGAATGATAGAGGCAGAGACCTACTCTCTGTTTTACGAAGGAGCAACTCCCGAGTCAAAGGACTTAATGAACTCCTCGAGTGGGGGAAATTTCACAAGAAAAAGAGGAAGTGAGGCAAGAGAGATCCTAGGGAAGTTGATTGACGCTAAGAAGGCGTACGATAACCCTAGGAATGCAGTGAAAAGAGGATCTGTGCATGCTGTGAGAGAACAAGAAGATGACAAAGTCGAAGCAAGGATTGATAGAACGATATTCCTTTGTATAGAGATTTGCAGACTAAAATGTGGTATATTTAGTCTTTGTATCTTACTTTACCATGTATGGTGATAAACAGTCTTTAATCTTCAATAAATAATAATTCTCATTGGAATAAAACGATGTTCCTTTATTAGTACTCCATCCGTTCCTTTATAGTTGAGCCAAAACTTTTCAGCAAAGAGATTAATAAATGAATGCTGAGTGTTAAATAAATAGATAACAAAGTAAGAGGGGGAAATAAGTAGAAAGAATAAAGTAAAAAGTGGATAAAGTAGAGAGAATAAATTAATAGAGAGTAAAGTAAGAAAGAAAAAAAATGTTACTTTATATGGAAATAACTCAACTACGAGGGAACTTCCAAAAATGGAAAAATGACTCAACCATAAGAGAACGGATGAAGTATCATTTTCATAAAAAATTTTAAACGTTTGTGCTGAACATTTATTCATAGGCAAAGGACAAACAAACTTCAAGCAGCTGAAATATACATATAATTCATAGTACAGATTAGATCATTATCAAAAGTTTTGGTCGATATTTAACGTGGTGGTATAAGAAGCAAATATTTAGCTAATTTTTTAAAATCCAGAAATTTGATCAAAGTTTAATCTATCATATAAAAATTGAAACTAAATATTAAATTTAATTATTTTTATTTTTCGTTGTAAAAAGGAAATAAGACGTTAATTTAATTAACTTTTCATTTTGACAAAAGAAATTTAAAGCAAAATCTTGCCCGCCAATATTGCTTCAAATTTAATGATATTAGAGTACTAGCCCGATTTTTTAAAAAGCATTGGAGAAGAAGTACAAGCTCATTTCGTCCAACAATTTCTTTTTTAAAAGGGGTAATTGCTTCTAAAGTCATTAACTTTCACCATTTTTCGGTTTTTCCCATGAACTTCTACTCGTGTCAGGAACGACACTGACGAGGGGACGCAACCCGGTAACCGCTCCAGCCGTTGAAACCCTGCAACTGCCACCCCCATATATAAACCCACCAGAAACCACCCCCTCTCATTTCCACCATCAGAAACCGAACCCTCCCCCCTCTCTGCAAAGAAATCGTTCACCTGAAACTCAAAAAAAGAAACCACCGGAACCACCATTAACCTACTAAACCAACCATGATGAAGAAGAAATGGGCGTATAAAACATCCAAAACCAAGTCCTAGCCACCACCGCGAGAGGAAGTAACTGAAGACCTAACCGCTGGAGAGCAGCCGGCGAACTAACTACCACCACCAGAGGAACCACCCAGAAATCCTTCGCCGATGAATCAACCATCCCCACCTCAACCCTTGCAACTAGGAAACATGATATCAGCATAGGCGTTGGTCGCATTCCTTCAAACGACAAACCTTGGGGTAAATTGGGAGGCGACACTGGCAGGCTTGACCCAAGTCATGGGGCTGCCTCTACCGTGAGTGGGACGCCTACAGTCTCAATCCCTCCATCAACAGTTCCAGCATCCGAAGTTCCTTCAACCGTCGCCCCAGATTCAACAACTCCTATGCCCACCGAACCCTCCCCAAAGACATCCGTACACCCTGAAACCCCCAAACCCTCACCAAAGCCAAACCAAGACAAGCCTTTGGATGTGAGCCCCCTTTCAGAGGAATAGATGGAGGCGGGAAAAGAGGAGCAGATGGAAGCGAGAAGGAAGGGGAACCGATTACGGAGACTCCTGTAGGAAGAGAGTGCTGCCAAGATTGTTGAGGGTCCAGACCTCGCATCTGAGGCAGTCAGAAGTGAAGGCCCGACAAAACCAACAAAAGTACTAGAATATGTACCTCCCGAGCTAGTTGTGGAGGCAGAATCGCAAATTTCACCTGCCCAGTCTGTGGCAGAAGCTTCACCCTTGACGAGACCAGAACTGGTGAAGAGGAAGTTAGTATTAAAGGATGAACCGAAGGAATCACGGCAGCCGAAGCGTGTGTCGCAAAGGTGTCTTGGGCGTGGGATGACCAAATAAACGGGGGCAGCCACTGCATCTGAGGCAGTAGAGATTTCAAGTGACGAGGATAGGGACAATCCTACAAAACGTGGCGAGAATCCCGAATCCACCATTATCCAGAAGGAAAGTGATAAGTCGTGTTCTAGGCCTTTGTTACGGGTCAGTATGATGTGCAAAATTGATTATATCTGCAAAACAGTTGCTCAAAGTGTGCAGGTTAAGTGTTCTAGCCAGTAGGGAAGTTTCGGAATGTTCAGGTGAAAAAGGGCGCCAGCATGATCTTATACTGATCAGTATTCGTGCTGAAACGGCTTGAGATGGAGAAGACGGATAGCTGGGACGGATTACCCACAATTAAGGGCAAAGAAGTCAACTTGCAATGAGGATTTACCCTAAAATCAAGGGTAAGCCTCCCTATAAAAGGAAGCCAAGAAGGAGAGAGAAAAAAAATCCACATTCACTCATTCACCACCATCTTTAGGTAGAGAGTTCTCTCGGTAATACCAGTCTTTCAGCCGTGTCCCACTTCTTGCCTCGCCGTAGCCATGATCACCTGACGCCCAGATGTTCCCAGAGTTCCAGTCATCGTCCGTTCCAGCCAGCAAGACCGTAGCTTAGAGATTCCATCGCCTGGAGTGGCAAAAACACTTTTATTTGCCTTCGCAGTTTAATTTTCCTTGCTTTCCTTACGTTGGATCTTTGTTGCTTTTGGATATTTTCTGCTTTTGAAGTACTTGTTGAAGATCCGAACGTGTTTATGCTATGAAGTTGATTTCCGTTTCGTTTATTGTGTTGTTTTCTTTTCCTTCCTTGCCTAGTTAGCTTAGATCTAAAGTTTCTTAGTGTTTTAAGTGCAGAATCTCTCATTTCTGTTTTACGTAGCAAGTTTCTCTAGGATAGTATAAGCTGGTACTGTTTGATTGGGAAGTGGATCGTTGCATGCAAAACTTAGTTTTAATTTCTGAATCGTTCTTCCTTGTTGACCAGTATGCAGAAGTCCAGTTCCAGTGTTTGATTTCAGATTTGATTTCGTAGTTTTAGATCTGTGTTCGCGAGTTGATAATCTGTGTTTTCCGTGTTGAATCTGGAATTGTTATCTGAATTTTGGATGTGTTTGTTGAAGAAGGTGGTGTCTATTTCAATTGGAGGGGACCACTTACTGTTTAGATGCTTTTTGCTTTTGTCCTTCACTTTTAGTTAAGCCCTGTCAGCCTAGTCACCAAACTTCCACTACCCTCTGAATATTCCGTTTAGCCCAAAATAGAAACCCGTACCTTCTAAATATTTTCTGTTACAAAAATGTCTCCCCATTTCACGTACACAGTTACATTCCAGATGTCTTTCATACCGTCTGACCAGTAAAACACCACCTTTAAGTTCTTGCCTAGGTAGAGACTCAACCCAAGCGTGGTAGCTAACCAACCTTTCCAAATATCACTGCGGTAGTTTAAACTCACCATCTCTGTGGGATTCGACCCTTATCACCACTATACTGATCAGTAGGAGTGGGTTGAGGAATCTTTGAAACCAGGGTCTAGGCTTAGTTAGGATCTCTATCCTGACCAGTAGGATATATCCTTGCTTGAACGACACCTACGCACCCCTGGTCCTTTCAAATGGCGCCGTTGCCGGGGATGGATAGCGTTTTTGAGTTGCTATTGTGTGTGATACTTTGGTGTATATATTTTGTATAATTTTCCTTTTTCTTTTCATTTCAGTTTATGAGCAGTAGCTCGTCTCCTGATCAGTGGAGGCCGAAAATACTCAAGCGAGGAACTATACTCGTAACCACTCGTTTGGGCCTGTCGACCACCATTGTCTGACCTAGGCACGAGTAGTGACGAAGAGAAGGGCACCATAGAGGGACCATTACCAGAAGAGAAACCACTGTTGGAAGGCAACCCAAGGGAAATGGCCAACCAGGGAGATGAAGACCCGGAGATCGGGACGCTGAACGCACTTACTGAAGGAGAGCCCCCGCAAGCCATAGTCGTTACTCCAGGGCAAACCGCCTGCGATGTGAAGCCTCATGTGATCGCGTTCCTGCCTACATACTGTGGGAAGAGCTATGAAAGGCCGTATGAGTTTCTTCATGAGTTTTGTAAAATTTGTAGGGCGCAGAGGAGACCAACAGGAGCGACTGAGGATGATTATAGGCTGAAGGCTTTGCCATTTGTACTCAAGGGGGAAGCTAACACCTGGTTCATGCGCCTGCCCCCCAACTCTATTGAGACTTGGGCCGATTTCAAGTCAGCATTCCTGGGCGAGTTTTTTCCGTCATCCAAGACAAGCGCGCTGAAGAGGGAAATAACTAATGTGAAGCAAGGGTATGATGAACCCTTGAGTGATTATTGGGAAAGATACATGGGTCTTTTGGAATCATGTCCCAACCATCGCATGGCGGACATTGAAGTACATCATACTTTCTACGAAGGTATGAACGCGGTAACCAAGGACCTGGCAAATTCATCGTCAGGAGGAAGCTTCACGCAATTACGGGTCAGCGAAGCGAAGAGAGTCCTAAGGAAGCTACTGAATGCAAAGAAAGAGTATGACCATTCAAGGGAAGGATACAACCGAGAGCGGGCTGCTGTTGCCTCGTCTACTGATCAGGAAAATAAGCTGGAGCAGAAAATGGATTTGAAAATGGATGAGCTGAAGAAGTCACTTCTGAGTGCGATCGAGAAGAGCACTCCACCACCTCCCCCAGCTGGGAATTACAAGGGTGCAGAGCAGGGAAATCAAGGACCGAACTATGATCAGCCTAATGACTTCGGGAATATGGAGCAAGTTAATGCTGCCGGGTACTTCAATTCTAGTGGGCATTGGATTCAAGGTAGACAACGGGATGCACCATGGAGGGATCATCCAAACTTCCGATGGGGTGACGGAAGCCAAAATCAGAACCAAGGTCAGAACCAGTATAACCCCCATCCGAACCAAAACCCTAACCGTTGACCAGCAAACCCAGACTACCAGCCCAACTGCTCAGGAAGAAACCAACAATCCCAAAACCAAAACCCACAAAACCAGAACCCGAACCCTGTCTATGTGCCGCCCCACCAGAGAAACTTCCAAAATTTCCAAAATCAACGGAACCCAGGACCCCAACACCATCAGAACCAAAATCAATTCCAAGGCCAGCACCAGAATCAATATCCTCAAGATCAGTACACCCCTCCTGCCCAGTATAACCAATACCCGCCTAATCAAGGCCAGCAAAACTCCCAGAACTATCAACACCAAGGGCCGAGTCATTTCCAAAATTCGAACAGGCCAAGAAGATCTGTTGAGGACATGATGGGTGAAATGCTAGCGTCACAACAGAGCATCAAAGGAGAATTGCAATCCCATAATGAGGTCGTGCAGGGGATGCAAAATGCCCAGAAGGAACATAAGGCGAACATGGATATGATGAATTGGCAGTTAGCTCAACTGGCCAGTTCGGTGGGTGATTTGAAGGGAAATGCGGGGAAACTCCCATCTACAGTCCAAATGCTCGAAAAGGCAAATGTGAGTAAGGTTACTTTGAGGTCAGGAACTACTTATGACGCGCCTCAACCGAAACGACCTAGTGGAGGATCCAATAGAACGAAGAAAGGAGGCGATACCATTTCAGCGGAAGAATTAGGGAGACCTATGCCTCGGATGCAGGATCCATTCTTCTTGGATGATACACCAAGTGTAAGAGGTGAACCCGACACCCTACTGACCAGGAAGGAACCTCCTCAAGAGGAATAGCCCAGAATGGAGGCCCAGACCCAGGAACTACCCAAGAAAGACTCCAAGAAAGTTGCTGAGGGGCCAGTAGAGGAGAAAAAAGGGGAGAAACCATTCCCATTCCGATTTTCTACAAAGAGGAAGAAAGAGAACCCGGTTGACTACTTGTCGATTTTTGGGAAGTTGGATGTCACCATACCATTCCTCCAAGCCGTGAAGCTACCCCCTCTCGGGAAATTCATAAAGGACTTCATAGCCGGGAGAGCCCAGAAGGATGGCAAGATTATGGTGGAAGGGATAGCGTCAGCAATAGTGCAAGAGAAGTTACCACCCAAGCGAGCCGACCCAGGTATGTTCACCCTACCCATAACTGTAGGAGATGTGAAGGTCGAACATGCAATGTGTGATTTGGGGGCATCTATAAATGTCATGCCATTGTCTATCTATAACCGGTTGAAAGGAGTGAGGCTGTCAAATACTAGGGTGTTGATCCAACTGGCTGATAGGTCGTGCATAAGTCCTGAGGGAGTTTTAAAAAATATGTTAGTAAGAGTGCATGATTTTACATACCCTGCTGATTTTTATGTGATCAAAATGAGTGAGCATGAAGCGAGGGAGTCTAGTGGAGTCTTGTTAGGAAGATCTTTTCTGAGAACGGCCAAGACAATAGTGGATATGGCTGAGGGGACTATTTGCATTGATTTTCATGGGGAGAAGTTTACCTTCGATATAAATGATGCCATGAAGAAACCCATCGATTCTGAAAATCTATGCTATGTTGATGTGATTGACCTAGTCCAAGATTTTCTTGAGACCGAACTATTGCAGGAGAAACTCCAGGCTTTAGATGTTTATTAACAGGCTGACGTAGAAGCTGCTGCATGGTGTGATCTGATCAGTAGCCAAGGGTTGACTGATGAAGAAATAGAAGTAGCGATCAAGGAATTCTGTCAGAAATCGGAGTTCATTGGAGCCGCAGGGGCTTAGCTACCAGTCAGTATAGAAGAACCATCAGAGGGAGATTTAGAAAAAGAAGGAGAGACTGAGAAAAACCCCTTACCCGAAGACACACTTCCACCCCAAGTTGAGCTGAAGAAATTACCCTCGAATTTGAAGTATGCCTTCCTCGGAGGTGAGGACTCATATCCAGTTATCATCAGTAGCAGTCTTACAAGGGAACAGGAGGCTAGGCTGCTGACTGTGCTGAGTAAGAACGAAAAGGCGATTGGATGGAGTCTTACAGATTTAGTGGGGATAAGCTCCGACGTCTGCATGCACCATATTAGGCTGGAAGATGGAGCGAAAGCACATAGAGATGCTCAAAGGAAGGTAAACCCGAACATGCGAGAGGAAATATTGAAGGAAATCTTGAAGTTGTTGTCGCTAGGAATTATCTATTCAGTGCCGGATAGTGAGTGGGTCAGTCCGATCCACATGGTTCCAAAGAAGTTGGGAATCCAAGTCGTCCAAAATGAGAGGAATGAGCTGATTCCAACGAGGCTAGTCACGGGTTGGCGAATGTGCATCGACTACCGAAAGCTAAACAATGCAACGAGGAAAGACCATTTTCCTTTGCCTTTCATCGACCAGATGTTGGAGAGGCTAGCCGGTAAGAAGTATTTTTGCTTTTTCGATGGATACAGCGGATATTTCCAAATTTACGTGGATCCTGAGGACCAGGACAAGGCGACCTTCTCATGCCCATTCGGAACCTATGCATATAGACGCATGCCTTTCGGCCTATGCAACGCTCCAGGTACGTTTCAACGATGTATGATGAGCATATTCTCCGATCTGATTGAAGATTGTATAGAGATATTTATGGATAATTTTACGGTCTATGGCGATTCTTTTGACACATGCCTTCATCACTTGGACATAGTTCTAGAAAGGTGTCAAGCCAAGAGCTTGGTTTTAAACTTTGAGAAGTGTCATTTTATGGTCACCGAGGGTATTGTTTTAGGACACGTGGTTTCAGAGAGAGGCATTCAGGTGGATCAAGCTAAGGTGGATGTTATATCAAAATTGCCATTCCCTACTGATCAGAAGGGAATAAGGGGTTTTCTGGGGCACGCCGGATTTTATCGAAGATTTATTAAGGATTTCTCCAAAATCGCCCAACCCCTTACCAGGCTACTCCAAAATGACGTGGAGTTCGTTTTTGATGAGCAATGCAAGGCTGCTTTCAATCTTCTCAAGGAAAAGCTGATATCCGCACCTATCATAAGGGCTCCTGACTGGAACCATCCTTTCGAAGTAATGTGCGACGCCAACGATTTTGCGGTAAGAGCCGTGCTGGGTCAGAAGATCGATGGGAAGAGGTACGTAATTTTTTATGCGTCCAAGACTCTGAATCAAGCCCAGCGGAATTACGATACCACTGAAAAAGAGATGCTGGCAGTGGTGTATTCTTTCGAGAAGTTCCGGCCATATTTGCTGGGATCCAAAGTCATAGTGTATACTGACCATGCAGCGATTAAGTATCTGATTGCCAAGAAGGAATCCAAACCACGCTTGATCCGATGGGTACTCTTGTTACAAGAATTTGATTGGGAGGTGGAAGATAAGAGATGAGTCGAGAACAAGGTGGCAGACCGTTTGAGCAGAATAATGCAAGATGGAAACGGTGACGAAGTGCATGATAAATTTCCAGAGGAACATTTGTGTGAGGTGATTTTTGCGCCCAGAAAAATTGATTGGGAAGAAGTGTTCAAACTTACTGGTCAGAATGATACAGCAAAAGGGAAAGAGAAGGTAGGGCAAGAGCCATGGTATGCGGACCTGGCCAACTACCTAGTAACTGGAGAGCTTCCGGAAGTACCGAGTGTTACCAAAGCCCAAAGAATGAAGATCAAGAGTGAAGCAAAATACTACTTTTGGGATGACCCCTATCTGTGGAGAGTAGGGTCCGATCAAGTGATAAGGAGGTGCATTCCTGACTGGGAGCAGCGGGATGTTTTAACCCACTGCCATTCGTTAGCATGTGGAGGGCACTTCGGGTCCAAGAAGACGGCAAGGAAAATTCTAGATAGCGGCTTTTACTGGCCAACTCTCAACAAAGATGCGTACGAGTTCTGGAGCTGTGAGCGTTGCCAACTGACCGGTGGAATATCTGCCTGGGATGAAATGCCGCAGGTACCCATAATAGTTTGCGAGCTATTCGACATATGGGGAATGGACTTCATGGGTTCGTTTCCTTCATCCTATGGGAATCTGTATATCCTAGTTGCTGTAGACTACGTCTCCAAATGGGTAGAAGCCAAGGCCACAAGCACGTGTGAAGCCAAGGAGGTGGCCAAGTTCTTAAAGAGTCATATCTTCAGCCAATTCGGTGTGCCCAGGGCGATCATATCCGATCAAGGTACGCACTTCTGTAACCGTACAATTGAATCCTTGATGAAAAAGTACGGTGTGCACCATAGACTATCCAGCCCTTACCATCCGCAAGCAAATGGTCAAGCGGAGATTTCTAACCGCGAGATAAAGAAAATTTTGGAGAAGACTGTGAACACTTCTAGGAAGGATTGGAGTGTAAGGTTAGAGGATGCTCTCTGGGCGTATCGAACAGCCTACAAAACCCCCATAGGCATGTCCCCTTACCGGATTGTTTTTGGGAAGATGTGCCACTTACCGGTTGGGATCGAGCATCGAGCATACTGGGCAGTACAGAAAATGAATATGGATGCTACAGCCTGTGAAGAGGAAAGGAAGCTGCAACTGTAGGAGCTTGAGGAACTTAGATTGGAGTCATTCGACTCAGCCATGTGGTACAAAGAGCGAACTAAATTGTGGCATGATCGAAATCTGAGAACTAAGGAGCTCCATGTTGGCCAGAAAGTACTACTCTTCCAGTCAAGATTGAAGCTTATGCCAGGGAAACTCAAGTCCAAATGGACAGGACCTTACATCATAACTGCACTCCGATCTAATGGGGCAGTGGAAATTTCAGGGAGTTTTTCTAACTCTGAACCTTTCATAGTAAATGGACATAGGTTGAAAATATTCAGGGATAATAGCGAGGTGGGTGTAGTGGATGAAATTCCACTACAACCACTTACATCGGTTTCATACTGATCAGTAAGATAGGAATTTGGAATTCCACGTGGCTAGTTCCTTTAGAGAATCATCTTTGCATATACTGGCCAAGTAGAGTTCTAAATTGCCTATTGTAAATTTTGTAAATACGTAGTCTTTGTATGTCAGAGAATTTCTAAGAAAATCCAAAAATATTTTCGGGCCTTAAATTAAAATTGGAGCGCGAATGGACCAAGAGATTACCTATTTTGTGCTACTTCAATTTTTATCTAAATGCCCATTTGAATTATTTCCTTAATTAAGTATAGAGGGGAATTATGCTAAGGACGAAACTTTAATTGAGGCTTATGCAGCTTTTGCAGGGTGGCAGCGGCTGGAATGGCGTGGAGTAGAGAGAGGAGACACGCTAGCCAATCAGGGGCCAGCATTCCTAACCGCCTTTCATCCTAAGCGTTGCGACCGACAACCGTTGATAGCCGGTTGAAACCACCTGCAACAGCCCTCTCATCCAAATTAAACCAACCGTCCCAACCCTTCTCCCTCACAAACCCTGATTTTCAAATTCCCTTTCAAGAGATACTCTCCTATACTCTCTCAGAAAGCGTAAATCACAAACCATCATTTCCATTCTCTTCCAGAAATCAAAACCCAAATCCCCTCTAACAATCACCACTGGAACCATGGGAAAGAAAAGAGTCGTGAGAAAAGCCGACAACCCTTCAACCCGCCGAGGAGAAAATCCCAACCCACAACCACCGTGGGAAGAACCACCGCCAAACCCGCAACCGTCAGAACCAAACCAGCAAGCCCCACCGATGATATCTCTAGATGCAATGGCGGAGTTTCTCCGATTGCAAGATCCGAACAGAAACTGGGCAGCGGAGTTAGCGTATTTTAGCCAAGGAAGCGTAATCGGAGCAACTCCAGCGGTGGCCATGTCAGTAACCAGTGCACAACCCACGGTCCCCATTCCGTCTACCGTTCCAGTTTCCCCTAAAATTCCACAAGAAGAAAACCCTCTCCTCGAAGCCGAACTGACAGAAACAGAAGAACGTTCCCCGATTTCCCAAGGAACCGAGCCTGAGGATATCAAGGCCAATGCGGCTCATTAAAACTCTGATTCGGAGGAGAGGGCAGAATGGCTGAGGGAGGAGAACCAAGACCGTGAAGGGGAGAATATAGTGGAGGAAACGCCAGCTGTGGAGACCGTCCGTCAGGAAAGGGTTAGGGGTGATATAGACTTGAATGAATCGACCAGAAAGCAAGGCCTCATGACAGACGAAGAATTTGACTCGATTCTGAACAGGGTCAGCCGAAGGGAAGAGGACACTGCACCAATGGCTGAGGGTCTAGACCTCGCATTGGGGGCAGTAGGAGAAAGGGAGAAAGCCGTTACAGGAACCACAACGGAGGGTCAAACTTCCCAGTTAGCAGGAGGGGAAGGGGAAGTACGGAGTGAAGGGAAAGGGCCAGAGTCAGTAGATTCCCAAGTGAAAGCCGGGGATAATAGAATGCAAGTAGAAGAGGAGGGACCACCCATGGACACCCAAGTACCGGAAACGGTGACGCCTTCCGTCTTAAAACCGCCACCAGTGAAGCGGCCGATAACAGAGAAACCGAAACCCACACGGGTATCTCAGCGATGCCTAGGCAAATGGACAGCAAGCAAGGCCCAGATGAACACGGCTGAGAACCCAGTAGAGATCGTAAGCGAGGAGGAACAAGCCACTCCGAAGAAGGCTGAAAGTGAATCTGTTCAAGCTACTGATCAGGAAGACGCTGGGGTGTCTCCAGTACAGAACGAACCGGGCACGGAAACTGAAGGGATGACTGAAGTTCCAGACCTCGCATCCGGGTCAGTAAGCCCAAGAGGATCTGAGCATGTTAAATTCCCAGCCCCAGGAGACACCACCCTTACTGCTCAAGAGGAGGAAGCCCAATACCAGCGGGCCAGGAAGAGAAAAGGGAAGGCTCTACTAAAAAAGAAGTCGGATACCAAAAAGCCCAGAGTAGCAAACACAGGAATCGTGATTACCGAAGCGTCTCAAAGGACTCCACCCAGTCGAGGAGAGCGGAGTGATAGCGAGTACACCGCCAGTGAAGAGTCGGATTCAGATAGCGGCATATCCTTGGAGAATGAGGAGTATGGGGAACAGTCACTCCCAGATGATCACCGAGAGCTTGTCCACCCACCAGTGGAGAGGCTCAGATATAGAAGATGGACCGTAGATTTCACAAATGAGATCGCTGAGGAGATGAAACTCTTCGAGATGCAGAAGCTGCAGGACACCTTTGAAAGCTTGGACGATGGCAGCAAGGAGATTAAATGTGGGAAGGTAATGCACTATCCTTCTCTAGATGAGCTAGGTGTCCGTGACCCATTCCTTGTTTATATAAATGCTTTGGGTTTTGAGTGGCTGCTGCAAAATGGGGATCCACGTATCTGTGTGAGATTAGCGAAGGAGTTCTTCACTACCTTTCGGTTTAGGGTGACAACGGACCTGGATGAAGTGTCCATTAGTTTTAGATTGTTTGCAGCTGAGTTTAGTATGAACTTGATAGAGTGGACCTATCGGCTGGGCATGTGTACACTGGAAGAAGCGATCAGTTCTGAGTGGAGGAACAGGGAGAGGGGTATACCCCGTCGGCATATGGATTTTGATCCACAGGAGGCCTGGGCTGAATTAACCCACCCCGGTGCTGGAGAATTCGCGTCCACTATCTCCCGTTCCATCCATTTCAATGATCCAGTTCTGCGACTAGTACAGCTCCACCTGGACGCCAATCTGCTGGGCCAATCCAACTCGGCCGTTCGCACCTCGATGACAGAGTTGTATCTCCTTTGGTACGCGAGACGAGGACGCAAGCTGCATCTTGGATTTTGGACGGCGTATCAGTGTCACTTGATTGCTACGCATCCTGCTAGAAACCTCACCCTTTGCCACATATTGGGGGCTTTCGTCGGCAACAACCTTACGATCACGGACGCCGAAGACCTATCCCCACTGCCCATGGTACGTCCACCGGGGTCGTTCGACATACCCTACTTTGTCAGGACGAACGCGGTATATATGAGGGTAGGAAGACCACAATTCTATGCAATGGGAGAGGAAGCCACGGCAGGAGGAAGAGTTGCATTATTGGAAAGAACGGTTACTGAGATGGCAGAGGAGAACAGACAGATGAGGGCAGAAATGATCCGTTTGACGTCCGCAATGGAACGGATATTGAAGGAGTCTGCGGGATAGAGTATGCTGACTCAGAGGCAAGCTGCTATGGAGACGATAATGACTGATTTAGGAGAGGAGAACCAGTGATTGATAACGGAGATGGGCAGAATGGCATCCGTGATAGATGAGTTATTGGAGGAAGTGACCAACCAGAGGAAAGAACAAGCTACAGGAGCCAGGGGCCGTGAAGCCCAGCATGACGCACCGAGTAACCGTGGAGGCCAGGATGATGGACCGCAAGAGCCAGAGATAGAGGAAGCTGAGGTGCCGGCAGAGGCCGAGGAGCCGGCGAAGGATGATGCGGACCGAGCTGAGACAGAGAAGGACCAGTCGAAGGAACAACCTGTAGCACCTGCACCGCGAAGGAGAAGGCGACACCGATAAGACCACCCCCCACGACCAGTTAGTTTTCTTTTTAATTTTTCAGTTTTTTTTAGCTTTCCGTATTTTTTTTTGTGTCTTGGTGTTTGTTTAGGTGGTATAATCTGTGTTTGTTTGCAAACCCCCATTCATAACACTTAGCCTATTTAATAGTCTAAGTGTGAGAAGTATAGGGTTTGTTTCTTTAGAGCATGATTTCTGTGTTCTCTTGTTTTTGTTTTTCGTACGCATGTTGACTCACACTTAGTCCATTGTATGGCCTAAGTGTGAGGAGTTTTTATTCGTGTTTGTGTTCGTTGGTTTTTGTTTAGGTGTTTAGTTTGTTGTTTCTAGTTGCTATTTTGTTGTCTGTGTGCCCGCCTTACTGGCCATTACCTTTTCCACTTCACAGCCTTATCTGAGGGCAGACACTTGTGAAGTAGGTGGGGGGACGCAATGGCCAGCAGGATGTATGTATATATGTGTAGTCTTTGTGTTTGTGTTTTTGTTTTGTTAGGTCTAGTTTTTTATGTTGTGTGTTGATTGGGCTTAAAACTCAACCGTCTTGAGCTGACGGTGAGGGGAATTGAGGGAGATAGGCCATCTGGAAAACCGAAACCATCCCTATTAGTACCTCCTAGTCAGGATAGATGATGTGAGTATGAGAGAAAAGCCCATACTTAGAGCCGAACACGTAAGCCCTCTAAAATGTGAGTTATAAGCCTTAAAGTGGAACCACTTTCCACATATATTGAAAAGAAAGAGAGGCTGCCACAATTTGCCTAGGGTGAAGTGACCACGGGTAGCAAATACGAAAGGCAGTAGGAAACCCCTCCCCCCCCCCCCAAAAAAAAAACCCACCTTTAGAACTTTTTTCTTTTTCTTAACCTTTTATACCCAGATAAACACCCCTAGCCCCTGGGACTGTGTGAAGGGCAATGAAACAAATGGAGCTTACTGGCCAGGAAGAGGTGCGAAAAAGCAGAGACCAGCTGGACTAGAAAGTTAGAAGAAAATCGACCAGGGAGTCATCCCCAGTCCAAGAAAAAAAAGAAGAAGAAGAAGAAGGAATAAGAGTGGCGAAGCCACGAAAAAAAAAGGGAGAAAATGAAGAAAATGGTCAGAAAGATTTGACCACAAAAAAATGAATGAAGGAATAAGGGTGGCGAAGCCACAAAGATGCTACTGACCAGTTGGAGACCAAAGCCAGAAGCGCCAACTAAGAAAAACAACTGATCAGAAGCCTGATACACACAGTCCCCCCCGCATCAATAAAATAGAAATTTTGAACCTTAGAGCCTTAGGAACATCCACCCAAAACATTACAAGCCAAAAGCCCCGTTACAAGCCTATAAGTCCTTCAGTAGCTGCTCGTGAGATCTAAGTCCGAAGCAACTGTGCTTGAGCATAATGAGAGAATGCAGTCCTAACATTCCTGGTGAGGTATGAGTGACTGAGTGAACCTACAGTTGGGCCGAGAGTGTGGGCGATCTTGACAAACAGATATACTGATTGGGAGAGAGAGGGGGGTGGCAGAAGTTCAAGGCTGTCTAAGGCCGGATTGCACCTGATCCAGAGGGGAGGGATGGTTGAAAATATAGCCCGCTCTTTGTGTTTTCAGTTTTTTTGTGTGTTTGTTTAAGTGTTTCTTTTGCATCATAGTTTAGAGTCTAGGTTAGGTAGAGTCAGTCAGGAGAGTAACCAGGCTAGAATTCGACTTATGTCTTTTGGTTGTTCTTCACGCTTGAGGACAAGCATGTGGTCAGTGTGAGCAGTTTGATAAGTCGTATTCTAGGCCTTTGTTACGGGTCAGTATGATGTGCAATATTGATTATATCTGCAAAACAGTTGCTCAAAGTGTGCAGGTTAAGTGTTCTAGCCAGTAGGGAAGTTTCGGAATGTTCAAGTGAAAAAGGGCGCCAGCATGATCTCATACTGATCAGTATTCGTGCTGAAACGACTTGAGATGGAGAAGACGGATAGCTGGGACGGATTACCCATAATTAAGGGCAAAGAAGTCAACTTGCAATGAGGATTTACCCTAAAATCAAGGGTAAGCCTCCCTATAAAAGGAAGCGAAGAAGGAGAGAGAAAAAAAAAATCCACATTCACTCATTCACCACCATCTTTAGGTAGAGAGTTCTCTCGGTAATACCAGTCTTTCAGCCGTGTCCCACTTCTTGCCTCGCCGCAACCATGATCACCTGACGCCCAGATGTTCCCAGAGTTTCAGTCATCGTCCGTTCCAGCCAGCAAGACCGTAGCTTAGAGATTCCATCGCCCGGAGTGGCAAAAACACTTTTATTTGCCTTCGCAGTTTAATTTTCCTTGCTTTCCTTACGTTGGATCTTTGTTGCTTTTGGATTTTTTCTGCTTTTGAAGTACTTGTTGAAGATCCGAACGTGTTTATGCTATGAAGTTGATTTCCGTTTCGTTTATTGTGTTGTTTTCTTTTCCTTCTTTGCCTAGTTAGCTTAGATCTAAAGTTTCTTGGTGTTTTAAGTGCTGAATCTCTCATTTCTGTTTTACGTAGCAAGTTTCTCTAGGATAGTATAAGCTGGTACTGTTTGATTGGGAAGTGGATCGTTGCATGCAAAGCTTAGTTTTAATTTCCGAATCGTTCTTCCATGTTGACCAGTATGAAGAAGTCCAGTTCCAGTGTTTGATTTCAGATTTGATTTCGTAGTTTTAGATCTGTGTTCGCGAGTTGATAATCTGTGTTTTCCGTGTTGAATCTGGAATTGTTATCTGAATTTTGGATGTGTTTGTTGAAGAAGGTGGTGTCTATTTCAATTGGAGGGGACCACTTACTTTTTAGATGCTCTTTGCTTTTGTCCTTCTCTTTTAGTTAAGCCCTGTCAGCCTAGTCACCAAACTTCCACTACCCTCTGAATATTCCGTTTAGCCCAAAATAGAAACCCGTACCTTCTAAATATTTTCTGTTACAAAAATGTCTCCCCATTTCACGTACACAGTCACATTCCAGATGTCTTTCATACCGTCTGACCAGTAAAACACCACCTTTAAGTTCTTGCCTAGGTAGAGACTCAACCCAAGCGTGGTAGCTAACCAACCTTTCCAAATATCACCGCGGTAGTTTAAACGCACCATCTCTGTGGGATTCGACCCTTATCACCACTATACTGATCAGTAGGAGTGGGTTGAGGAATCTTTGAAACCAGGGTCTAGGCTTAGTTAGGATCTCTATCCTGACCAGTGGGATATATCCTTGCTTGAACGACACCTACGCACCTCTGGTCCTTTCAGAAAGCCGCCCGACACCTACGCACCTCTGGTCCTTTCAGAAAGCCGCCAAGAGGAAGGGACTTCCACAAGACCTGGGGAGAACCTACCAGCAACTCAATCTAAGCCAGTGGGGAGGTAATCGTTGAAGCCCAGGAGAGTCAGCCTACTGCCCAGGAAGGACCTTCAACACCCAAAAGCCTGAAAGTAGAGTTGGAAGAAGAGAGGTACGAGTTAGAACGGAAAAGGAAGGGAAAAGCCCAACTGCAGAAGAAGTAGAGTAGCAAGAAAGCTCGCACAACCAACACTGGGGTTGTGATTCGGGAACCAGAATAGAGGAGCCGAACAACCAGGAAGGAAGACAGTGATGAGGATTACTGCTCAAGTGAGGGGCCCGATTCCGAGGAAGATGTCTCTTTGGAAAACGAGGACTACCATGAACGACAGTTGGCGGGAGATCACCGTGAACTCGTCCATCCTCCTGTGGAAAGAATGGAGTACTGGCGTTGGCAAGTGGAGCTCGATGATGAGCTAATGGAAGATATGAAACATTATAGTACGAAGAAGCTCCAAGATGCTTTTGACGATAAGGAAGATAGCAGCAAGCAGATTAAGTGCGGCAAGGTACTCCATCTCTCTTCTCTGGATGAATTAGTTGTTTGTGAGTCATTTATGTTGTATGTGAGAGCATTGGGTTTTGAATGGTTGTTGGAGAATAGAGACCCGGATATACCAGTTAGGTTAGCCAAGGAATTCTTTACCACGTCCAGGTTCCAGGTCACAACGGACCAGGATGAGGTTTCTATTTCCTTTAGAGTGTTCGGAGGGGAGTTGTCGATGAGTTTGATTGAGTGGAGAAGCATGGAGAGAGGGATACCCAGAAGGCATGTGGGATTTAACCCCCAAGCGGCTTGGGAAGAATTGACTCACCCAGCCGCTGGCCAATTCGCCTCCACGCTATCCAGGTCAATACATTTCAACCATCCCATCCTCCGACTTGTCCAGCTGTACTTGGATTATAACCTATTGGGTCACACTAATTCGGCGGTGAGAATATCGATGACGGAGATGTACCAGCTATGGTGCGCGAAGCGCAGCAGGAGAGTACACTTGAGATTATGGACAGCCTACCAATGCCACCTGATCGCCACTCACCCAGCTAGGAACTTGTCGCTCTGCCACATCTTGGGATCATTTGTATGCAACAACATCGCAATGGTTGAAATAGGGAACGTATCCCCGATGTTCATGGTAGATCCCCCTGGTTTGTTCGACGTCCCGTTCTTCACCCGCACCAACTATATCAGGGAAGGAGTTCCCCACTTCTATGCTATGGGTTAAGGTGCGCTTCCTGCTGGCAGAGCACAAGCAGGCCAGGCAGAACAGGACGGACAAGCACAGGAGATGAGGTAAGTTGAGCTGGAGCAGGCGGTGGCGAACTTGGCAGCGGAGAATAGAGAGACCAGAGCCAGCTGACGAGGATGGCATATATGCTAGAGGAGATGTTTAAGGTGTTCGGAAAGAAGAAGCAAGAAAGTGAAGCTAGAACGAGCGGACAGGGAGGCCGGACAAGTGAACCACAAGTACCGGAGGAAGAAGCTGACGAACCACGGGAGTCTGAGGAGGACGTGTCTGAATCACCCGAGGATGTACCACAAGAATCACCTGCACCAAGCCCTGCCCCGACTATTCAATAGTCTAAGTGTGAGAAGTAAAGGGTTTGCAACTTTGACGCACGTGTGTATGTTTTATGTGTTTTTGTCATATCCATGTTATTCTCCCACTTAGCCTATTGCATAGTCTAAGTGTGAGAAGTTTTAGTTATATAGCATATGTTTTGTTATGTGTTTTATTGTATTTCATCTTATACTCTCCAATTTATCCTATTGTATAGTCTAAGTGTTAGAAGTTTTTAGACTTCGTATGGTTTGTCCCTGTTTTGTTGTTTTTGTCTGTGTGTCTGTCATACAAGCCATCCCATTTTTTCCACTTCAAAGCCCGTACCTGAGGGCATGCACTAGTGAAGTGGGAGGGGGAAGATAATGGCCAGTACGACTTGTATATATGTGTTAGTTTGTTTTTAGGATTTTTGTTCTAGGTCCTTTTAGGATAAGTGTTTTTAGGATATGTGTTTAACGAACGAGCTTAAAACTCAACTGTTTCAAACTGACGGCGAGGGGAATTGATGGAATAAGACATGCTAAACAAAGGAAACCACCCCTCCCAGTAGATCCTAGTCAGTGTAGATGATGCAAGTGTTAGAATTGGTATACTGAAAAGCATATTTCGAGAATGTTGCACGGATAGGATTGCTTGTATACAATAAATTATAAAATCCACTTTTAACCCAAGGCGAGAAGAAGTAATTTTATCGCATTGGTGTTTGCTTATACATTTATAAGATGTTTTTCGAACATTTAAATGTATAAGAAGCAAACAAGTCTAATTCTTCTGCATAGTAGACTAGTCGTGAACAACGTTCACAGAAGGTGACGCAGTCGGTTATTCGTAGAAGAGAAGCAGAATTTCACAACCTAGATAGGCTTTGGCTACCTATCGTGAAAGGTTGCAGTGTCAGTTCGCATGTTTCCTTACCTTAGGAAATAAACAACACTGGTGTGGTATCACACTAAAGGATCTAACAGTTGAGTTACATCTTTCTTGCTATTTACTGAAAGACGAGGTATCGGTGATTGTTATTTTTAAATCATTGTAGGTATAACATTGAGCATACGATATTGATTATGCACTACTTTGATTTATCAAATGGTGCAGATTTTTCGCAATCCAAGAATCTTGATATCTTGGGTAATGGTGATCAATGTCTAGAGGTGCTAGTATTGTTATTGCAATAAATTGTGTGTTGGGTGATCAATGTCCACTTTGATAATATCCTCAAGAGGTGTTCGAAAAAAGGTTTTATTATTCAGAAACCCGACTGGTTGGAATTTATTCCAGAATAATAAATAAAATTTTGAACTAGACAACTCTTGGAAAAAGAAATTAATTAATTAAAGTCAAATAGCATACTTAAATTAATTAATGGATATTAATATCTTAAACACGGGAAATAATAAATTAAAGAGGTAAAGCCCGAATTACTTGTAATTTGAGATTGGACGGACAGTCAATATTATTATACTATAGTGGATGATAATAATATTCTGTTCGACTTGTATTAAATTGAGGCTCAATTTAATTAGTAAAAGTCAAACAGGTTTGGGTCAAGTCCAACCTCCATGGATCCCTAATCTGGCCCATCATAACTCTATATAAAGGAGACTAAATAGAAGACTAATTTAATGGTTTTTTGCTTAAAATTTCGTGCTCCCTCTCTCAAGTGGAGACGGAAATTTTCATTCCGTTCTGGTGGGAATTCTGTCTTCTGTCTAGTCAAGCCCTTTTTTATTTTGACAAGCTTTGCCAACCCAAAGGTCATAATATGAGTTCGTTATACATATTAGAAAGTTCGTGGTTGAGTACGAAGAACATCACATGGAGAAGACGCAAGTAATCGTCGATTCTTTGGAGAATCTGTTCGGTAATTTTAAACCGTAGGAAATCATGAATTAGGGTTTTATTTCCTAAGCATGATTTATGTATGTTCTTATATGCAATTGATTGTTTAACATGTGAATAGTTGATCCCATAATTAGACAAATAGATCTGTATGCATGATTTATTTGTTTATGCATGACTTCCGCTGTGCAAGGGCCACCAATCCCCAGCAGCAAGTATGAGAGAATGCCCGACCTTAGAGACAAACACGAAAGCCCTCTTAAATGGTGTGTTAAAGACCTAAATTGGAACCACTTTCCACTAAACATATAAAAAGAAAAGTGGCTACCACATGATATCTAGGGTAAAGTGACTGCGTGCAGCAAAATCCTAAGGGCATTAGGAAACCCCCCACAAAAAATAAAAATAAAAAAAATCCTTCCCTTAGAACCCCTTTTCTAGCCCCTCTTTTAACCCCTATATAACCCACTAGCCACTGGGACTGTGAGTATGGAAAGCATGAGGGAGGGAGGCAACTGACCAAGAAGGAGAAACTGAAAAGCCAACTGGAGAAGAAAGGCAAGAAGAAAAGAGAAAATGGACCAAGTGAAACACTTGGTTCCCAGAAAGAGAAAGAAACAACGAAGAAAACGGCTAGAAAGACATTCGGTCCCAAAAAAAGAAGAAAATCAAATAAGTGGCAAAGCCACCAAGAAGCCTACTGACCAGTTGAAGAAATCCAATCGAAGAAGTACACACAACTCCCCCACATTAGAGCCTTAGGAACATCCACCCCAAACGTTACAAGCCCACGACCCCACCCCGTTACAAACCTGTAAAGACCCTTAGAAGCTACGCGTGAGATCTAAGCCCGAAGCATCTGTGGTCCTGTGTATTGAGAGAAGCAGTCCTAACATCCCTGGTGAGGAATGAGTGACTGAGCGAATCTAGTGGTTGGCCGAGAGTTTAGGTAATCTTGACAATTGGATTTACTGGCTAGGAAGGAAAAGAGGGGCGACAGAAGTTCAAGGCTGCTTAAAGCCGGATTGCACTCGACCCCAAGTGGAGGGATGGTTGAAAATATAGCATGTTCAAAGTGTCTTTACATGTTTTACTTTTTGTGTTTAGACCAGGCACTGGGATAAGTGGGAGAAGTATACAAATAAACAAGGGCGGGGACATATGAACATATTAGCAAAGGCATAGGCAGAGAATATCATATGAAGCACAGGCCACCATTGTTCCATATAAATTTCTCACACTTAGACCACACAGTGAGCTAAGTCGATGAAGAACACAAGAAATCATCAACTAACATGCATACACAGGCAGAAAGGGTCATGCTCAGGTTGGAAAGCAGTAAAATGAACAAAAAGTAGAGTTATTGGTTCTGCTAGTTTAATCCCTTTTCTGGCTCCCTTGGGAGCCAGAGTGCCTCCGTCGTCCTTTATAGTTACTCCCTCCATCCCCTAAATATTGTCCCACATTGACTCGGCACGGATTTTAAAAAATAATGAAAAGTGAGTTGAAAAAGTTAGTGGAATGTGGGTCCTACTTTTATAAATTAGTTTTATAATACTCTCTCCGTCCCGGCTAAGATCACTACAAAAAATTGCAAATTAGTGACGGAATTAATGACGGAGGCTGAAATTTCAAGAATTAGTGACGGATAAGTGACTTAGAAAAGTCAGTCACAAATTGGTGACATGATCGTCTGTCACTAATCCGAATTTACCATAGCGGCCACCTTTGATTTCTGTCATTGTAACCTTAGTGACGGATCTGTCACTAATTAATCCGTCACGAAATCTGTTAAGTGCCTAAATTCTGCTGATTAGTGACAGATAATTCTGTCACTAATTAATCCGTCATGAAATCTGTTAAGTGCCTAAATTCTGTTGATTAGTGAAGGATAATTCCGTTACTAAATTGCGTGTTTTTTTGTAGTGGATGACACATTCCTTAGCCAGCACGGGATTTTAGGAGTTATTGGTTATTGTATTTAATTGGAGAGAGAAAAGGTGGGTGCAAGTATTAAAATAGAGAGAGAAAGAAAGATGAATATTTTAATAGGGGTGGAAAAAAGTTGTTGAGTGTATTAATTGGAGAAAGAAAGTTTCCAAAAAATGAAATGTGTTATCTTAGTTGGGACAAACTAAAAGAAAACGTGTCATCTTAAGTGGGACAGGGGGAGTAAAATGTGAGTAGGAATGAGTTAGTGGAATATGGGGTCTACTACCAAAAACGGTAAAAAGTGAAATGAGAAAAATTTTGTAGGACGAACGGAAATGAAAAATCAAACAAACTTTGAAGGACGAAGGGAGTACATTTTTATTCGACACAAATTTTAAGAAAATTGTTTGACTTTAAAAAGAAAATTAGAAAAAAAAATAATGGAATATGAACTCCAATTTTATATAATTTTATAGTAATATATGAGTGTATTGATTTTAGTTAAATGAGGAGACTATTTAATTAAAATGAGAAAAGATAAATGAGACTTTAAATTGTGAACGTACTTCCCACTATCCGCTGGGAGTCTTTCGGCCTTAATCTGCAAGCCCGGTCGAGCAGGATTAATCCGATTCCACTGAAGGCGGATTCAAAACACATGTAGTCAAATCAAAAACAAAAAAATTGTGAAGCACTAAAAAAAAGGGGATAAATTTTATCGCATACAGATGGAGTATTTCTTATGAAATATGGACAGCCACAGCCCATAGTGCCATTCCATTTACACATTAATTATTTCTCCTCATCGTCACTTTCATAGACAGCCACAAAGTAGTGGTACCAAAGACCTTGATATCCCAAATTATGAATTCTTCTTAATAAAAGATCAACTAGTTTACATTATTTTCATCAATCTAATCTAGTAGTCCCTGAGTAGCTAATCAGTTTACATTATAAAGTTCAACTTTGCTTCAAGGTGCACCAAGATAGTATTAATTTGATTAATTACAATGTAATGATCAGATTCACAAAATTCACTAGACCTCTTTAGGCCATCCACTACGCGGCGCGCCACCGTCCCGAGTTCCGTCGCGGAGAGACGGAACACTCGCGCGACGCGTTGCGGCACACCGGCCCGTCCCTGCGAGACAAGAGACGGGCTATCTCGCTACGCGCCATTGCGACGTGGCGCGCCCCTACGCCATGCGTGACGCCCACTCGCGGGCCGGCGAGTGGGCGTCGTCACGCGCTGACGCAATAATTTTTTTTTTTAAATTCGAATTTAAAATAAAAAAAAATTGTAAATGGTAATATTACCGTTTATATCGGTTTTTTCTATTTTTTTTATTTTTAATTAATTTTTTTACTCTATAAATACTCTTAATTCATCCTCATTTCACACACAACTACACATCTATTCTTCCTAAACCATCTCAATTTCCTCTCCATTTTTCATCTAACATCTCATCACAAAATGTCCGGCGACGGCAACTCCGGCGGTGGAGGCTCCGGCGGGTGGGATCTCAACGCGTTCGGTAATTGGGAGACCATGTACAACACACTGGGTGGTTCCGGTTCGTTGACGCCGGGCACCCCCAGGGTTCGGCGACGCAGGGGGGTTACCAACCACCCAATTTTGACGTGGATGCATATGCCCGTCCCTTTGCCCTGCGGTATTCGCACGGATTATCCCAGATTCGAGAGGATTTTCCCGTTGAACCCACGCCGGGAGTAGGCCGAGGCGGGGGAGGAGGCCGAGGCGGTGGAGGAGGCCTAGGCAGTGGAAGCTCCAGGGCGGAAGCCCAAGTGGGCGAGGAGGGGGAGGAAGAAGAGGAAGAGGATGAGGATCTAGGCCGGCATCCGTACAGCAACAACGAAACGATGGAGGTGTACAACGCCTGGATTTCCATCTCGTACGATCCCATCATTGGGAATCAATGATAAGTAGCATTCTATACCTTGGTTACTGGTCAGTATACGTGCATAATTAGATTATATCTGCAAAACAGTTGCTAAAGTGTGCAGGGAAAGGGTTCCAGTCAGTAGGAAGGGTTTCGGATAACTCATGTGAAAAGAGCGCTAGAAGGGTGCAATACTGATCAGGATGCATACCAAAAAAGGCTCGAGATGGTGAATAAGGATTGCTGGGAATGATCAACCACAAACGAGGGTAAAAGAGTCATTTCACGAAGAGAGTCTACCCTAAAAATCAAGGGCAGGCCTCCCTATAAAAGGAAGCCACTTGGAGAGATGAGAGGATCATCTACATTCACACTTAGTTAGAATATTTTCTCTCAGTAGATCAGTTTCCTTCAGCATTGTCCTACATCTTCTCATTCCTCGCCAAAGCCATGATCACCTGAAGTTCCAGAAGTCCGCCGGAGATTCGCCTTCCACCGTTCCAGCCAGTCCATTTCGTAGTTATAGCAGTTTCATCGCCCGAAGTGGCAAAACAATCTTTATTCGCTTTCTAGTTAATCTTTACTTGTTTCCCTTTCGTTAGATCTGTTGCATAACTTAGTTCTAGTTTATCTTTTGAAGTATTTCATTGAGATCTAAACGCTTTATGCAATGAAGTTGTTTTTATGCATCTCTTTCGGGTTGAAGTTGTTAGTTCAGTAGCTGTTTAGATTAATTTTCCCGAAGTGTCTTAGTATGAAATCCGAGTTTACGTTATTCTGCCACCTTGCATGTAGTCCAGTATGAGTAGTTCTTGATTTGGCTTGTTTAATTTTTGAATTTTAGTGAGTTGATTTGTGGATATGAATTGTGGAGTTGTTAATCTGTAATTTCATCTATGGAATCTGAGGTTGTTTGATTTTGTTCGTGCTTGTTGCAGAAGACAACATCCACATCCAAGTTTGGGACCACTTTGCTTTTTAGTTACTTTTTGCTTTTGTCCTTTGCCTTTTATGTTGGTACCCTACAGATCTGACAGAGTAGCCACCTAACTGCCTCTTATTCTCTGATATTCCGTTTAGTCTTTTATAGTAACCATCTACTTTCCACATGTCCCTGAAACACCTTGTCCCCCATTCACACTTACACAACCACACGTCGTTCACCTTCACACCACCCAATCAGTAGAGTACACCCTTTAATTCATGTTTAGGTAGAATCTCAACCCAATCGTGGTAGCTAACCAAACCCTTTCAGAATATCACCACAATTACCCAAACGCATCATCTCTGTGGGATTCGACCCTTACCTCCACTAAACTAATCAGTAGAAGTGGGTTAAGGAATTTAATTGATACCAGGTTTAGGTTGCCGTGCCAACGACTCAGCTAGGTTGGGATATTATCCTGATCAGTTGGATGCACACCTGCATATAACACAATACCGAAAACCTGCTCTTTCAAATGGCGCCGTTGCCGGGGATGAATGGCGTTGTTAGTTGTTATTGTGTGTGATACTTTGGCGTATATATTGTGTATAACTTTTCTCTTTTCTTTTTATTTCAGTTTATGAGAAGCAGCTCGGCTCCTGACCATTGGAGACCGAAGATACTCCAACGAGGGACTATACTTGTAACCACTCGTTCTGGCCTTTCGACAGCCCTGTCTGACCTAGGCACGAGTAGTGACGAAGAGCAAGACACCATAGAAGGAGGAATACCAGAAGTGGTA
Source organism: Salvia splendens (assembly GCF_004379255.2). Classification (NCBI taxonomy): domain Eukaryota; kingdom Viridiplantae; phylum Streptophyta; class Magnoliopsida; order Lamiales; family Lamiaceae; genus Salvia; species Salvia splendens. The sequence goes on from NC_056039.1 coordinate 24,108,962, forward strand.
TTACAATTGGAAGGTAACCCAAGAAGGATGGCTGCCCCAGTAGATGATGATCCAGAGATCGGATCGCTGAACGCGCACACCGAAGGAGAACCGCCGCAAGCTATAGTTGTCACCCCGGGACAGACAGCCTGCGATGTGAAGCCCCATGTTATCGCAATTCTACCCACGTACTGCGGAAGATCTATGAAGGGCCCTACGAGTTCCTTCATGAGTTCTGTAAGATTTGTAAGGCACAGAGAAGGCCAGCGGGGGTGACCGAGGATGACTACAGATTGAAGGCCTTGCCGTTCGTCCTAAAGGGGGAGGCCAACACATGGTTCATGCGCCTGCCACCCGACTCCATCGAGAGTTGGGCCGATTTCAAGTCCGCCTTCTTAGAAGAATTTTTCCCGTCATCTAATACGAGTGCGTTGAAGAGAGAGATAACCAGTGTGAAGCAAGGTTACGATGAACCCCTGAGTGATTATTGGGTGAAGTATATGAGTCTTTTGGACGCATGTCCGAACCATCGTATGGCAGATATAGAGATACATCATACCTTTTATGAGGGGATGAATAAGGCAACAAAAGATCTGGCAAACTCGTCGTCAGGAGGAAGCTTCATGAAACTGAGGGTTAGCGAAGCGAAAAAGGTCCTAGGGAAGCTTCTGAGCGCGAAGAAGGAGTACGACAATTCGAGGGATGGATATAGCAGAGAAAGGATTGTGAGTGCGTCGTTTATTGATCAGGAGCAGAAGATAGAGCAGAAGATGGACTTGAAGATGGAAGAGCTGAAAAAGACGCTCCTGAGCGCGATCGAGAAGAACACTCCACCACCTTCCCCAACTGGGAGCTATAAAGGTGCAGAGCAGGGAAGTCAAGGGCCAACCTATGCTCAGCCGAATGACTTCGTCAATATGGAGCAGATCAATGCTGCAGGGACTATAATTCTAGTGGGAATTGGATCCTGGGGAGACAGCGGGACGCACCATAGAGGGACCTCGATGGGGAGATGGGAACCAAAACCAAAACCAAAACAAAAATCAAAACCAAGGTCAAGGTCAGAACCAATACAACCCCCACTCGAACCAAAATCCCAACCGCGGCCCAGCAAATCCCGACCACCAATCCAACTGGTCAGGAAGGAACCAACAACCCATAACCAAAACCCACAGAACCAAAACTCAAACCCTGTCTATGGGCCACCACACCAAAGAAACTTCCAAAATCACCAGAATCAATATAATCAAGGTCCCCAACACCACCAGAACCAGAACTAGTTCCAAAGCCAGAACGAGGATCAATATCATCAAGACCAGTACAACCCTCCTTCCCAGTATAACCAATACCCACCTAACCAGAACCAACAAATCTTCCAGAATTACCAGCACAACCAAAATTCCCGTACAACCAGTATCAAGGACAGAACCAGTCCCAATATCCTAACAGGTCAAGAAGATCTATGGAGGACATGATGGGAGAACTGCTCGCTTCGCAGCAGAGTATCAAGGGTGAGTTGCAGTCCAATAATGAAGTAGTGCAGGGGATGCAGAATGCCTAGAAGGAGCATAAGGCAAACATATATATGATGAATAGGCAATTAGCCCAGCTGGCGAGTTCAATGGGTGAAATGAAGGGGAATTCAGGAAAACTCCCGTCTACAGTCCATGTGCCTGAAAAGGCAAACGTGAGCAAGGTCACCCTGCGGTCCGGTACTTCCTATGAGGGACCCCAACCGAGGAAACCCAGTGGAGAACCTAGTGGGACAAAGTTACTGAGAGACATTGTCTCGGAAGGAGAGCTCAACAAACCTCTCCCTCAGATGCACGATCCGTTTTTCTTGGATGAAGCGCCATCGGGAAAAGACAAAACCAAAGGCGAATTGCCCAGGGGAGACCCTCCTAAAGAAACGGTCCATGAAAGAGACTCAAGCCCAGAATGTGCCCAAGAAAGACTCCGGAAAGGCTGTTGAAGAACCGGTAGACGAAGCGAAAGGAAAAAAACCATTCCCTTACCGTTTCGTGACTAAGAGAAAGAAAGAGAACCCAGTAGATTACCTGTCAATTTTTGGGAAGCTGGATATCACCATACCACTCCTCTAAGTCGTGAAGCTACCCCCGCTTGGGAAATTTATCAAAGAGTTCATAGCCGGGAGGGCCTAGAAGGATGGAAAGATCATGGTGGAAGGAATATCGTCAACAATTGTGCAGGAAAAGCTACCACCCAAGAGAGCTGATCCAAGTATATTCACTTTACCTATAACTATAGGAGATGTAAAAATCGAGCATGCAATGTGTGATCTGGGACCATCTATAAATGTTATGCCATTATCAGTCTATAACCGGTTGAAGGGAGTAAAGTTGTCAAACACTAGGGTGTTAATCCAACTGGCTGATAGGTCATGCATAAATCCTGAGGGTGTGCTAGAAAATGTGTTGGTAAGAGTACATGATTTTACTTATCCTGCTGACTTCTATGTGATCAAGATGAGTGAGTCTGAGGCTAGGGAGTCTAATGGTATATTGTTAGGGAGACCGTTTTTGAGGACAACTAAGACAATCGTGGACACGGCTGAGGGGACAATTTGTATTGATTTTCATGGAGAGAAATTCACATTTGATATCAATGAGGCCATGAAAAAGCCTATCGATTCTGAAAATCTATGTTATGTTGATGTAATTGACCCCCTAGTCCAAGATTTTCTTGAGACCGAATTATTGCAGGAAAAACTCTAACTTTGGATGTTTATGGACAGGCTGATGTAGAAGCGGCTGCATGGTGCGATCTGATCAGTAGCCAAGGGTTGACGGATGAAGAGATCGAAGGAGTGATTAAGGAATTTTGTCAGAAATCAGAATTTATTAGAACCGCAGGGGCTCAGCTACCAGCCAGTATAGAGGAACTTTCAGATGGTGAGTTAGAAAGGGAAGGGGATGCTGCAAGGAGCCTTCTACCCGCGGACACACTTCCCCCACAAGTTGAGTTGAAGAAATTGCCAGCAAACCTGAAGTATGCTTTCCTCGGGGCGGAAAATTCATACCCGGTGATCATTAGCAGCAGTCTTACGAAAGAGCAAGAGGCGAAACTACTGACTGTACTGAGCAGGAACAAGAGAGCAATTGGATGGAGCCTTACAGATATGGTGAGAATAAGCCCCGATGTCTGTATGCACCACATCAAGCTAGAAGAGAGAGCAAAAGCACGTCGAGACTCACAAAGGAAAGTGAATCCTAACATGCGGGAGGAGATATTGAAGGAAATCTTGAAGTTGCTGTCGTTGGGAATGATATATTCGGTGCCCGATAGCGAGTGCGTCACCCCCATTCACATGGTCCCCAAGAAGTCAGGGATCCAAGTTGTTCAAAACGAGAGGACTGAGTTGATACCAACAAGGCTAGTCATTGGTTGGCGGATGTGCATTGATTACCGCAAACTGAATGCTGCTACCAGGAAAGATCACTTCCCCTCTGCCGTTCATCGACCAGATTTTGGAGCGACTCGCTGGGAAGAAGTACTTCTATTTTTTAGATGGGTACAGTGGGTATTTTCAAATCTACGTAAACCCTGAAGACCAGGACGAAACCACCTTCACCTGCCCATTTGGAACGTACGCGTATAGACGTATGCCATTCGGTCTGTGCAACGCTCCCGGTACATTTCAACGATGTATGATGAGCATATTTTTAGATCTGATTGAGGAGTGCATAGAGATATTCATGGATGACTTTACAGTCAATAGAGCCTCTTTCGACTCGTGCCTTCATCACTTGGACATACTTCTAGAGAGGTGTCAAGCCATTTCATGGTCACAGAAGGGATCGTCCTAGGACACATGGTGTCAGAGAGAGGTATCCAGGTGGATCAAGCCAAAGTGTACGTCATTTCCAAACTGCCTTTCCCTACTGATCAGAAGGAAATACGGGGTTTTCTGGGGCATGCAGGATTTTATCGATGATTTATTAAGGATTTCGCCAAAATCTCCCAACCCCTTACTAGACTTCTTGAAAACGAGGTGGAGTTCATTTTTGATGAACAGCGCAAGGCTGCTTTCAATCTTCTCAAGGAAAAGCTGATATCCGCACTAATCATCCAGGTTTTCTTTCAAAGTAATCTGTGATGCCAGTGATTACGCAGTGGGAGCTGTTCTGGGTCAGAAGATCGAGGGAAAAAGGTATGTGATCTTCTATGCATCTAAAACATTGAATCAAGCTCAAAGATATTATGACACCACTGAGAAGGAGATGCTGGCCGTGGTGTATTCATTCGAGAAGTTTAGGCAGTACTTGTTAGGATCCAAGGTCATTGTCTATACTGACCATGCGGCCATTAAGTACCTGATTGCCAAGAAAGAATCAAAGCCCCGCTTGATCCGGTGGGTACTCCTGCTACAAGAATTTGATTGGGAAGTGGAAGACAAAAAAGGGGTCGAGAATAAAGTAGCGGATCATTTGAGCAGAATGGTGCAAGATGGGAGCAGCGAGGAGATGCAAGACCGGTTCCCGGAGGAACATTTATGTGAGGTGATTTTTGCCGCCAGAAAAATTGACTGGGAAGAAGTGATGAAGCTTACTAGCAAGAATGAAACAGCAAACGGGAAGGAAAAGGTAGGGCAGGAGCCATGGTTTGCGGACCTAGCCAACTACCTAGTTTCAGGAGAGCTTCTAGAAGTGCCAAACGTCACCAAGGCTCAAAGAATGAAGATCAAGAGTGAGGCGAAATACTACTTTTGGGACGACCCATACCTATGGAAAGTAAGAGTAGATCAAGTGATAAGAAGATGCGTTCCTGACTGGGAGCAGAGGGACGTACTAACACATTGTCATTCCTTAGCATGTGGAGGATAATTCGATCCCAAGAAAACGTCAAGGAAGATTCTGGACAATGGCTTTTATTGGCCAACTTTCAACAAGGATGCTTATGAATTCTGTAGAAGTTGTGAACGTTGCCAACTGACCGGTGGGATCTTTGCACGAGATGAAATGTCACAAGTCCCAATTATTATTTGTGAGGTGTCCGACATATGGGGGATGGACTTCATGGGTCCTTTTCCCTCGTCCTTTGGGAACTTGTATATTTTGGTCGCAGTTGATTAGGTTCTAAGTGAGTAGAAGCCAAGGCCAGAAGCACTTGTGAGGCGAAAGAGGTGGCCAAGTTCCTCAAGAGTAATATTTTCAGCCGGTTCGGGGTACCAAAGGCCATCATATCCGATCAGGGAACCCACTTCTGTAACTGCACTATCGAAGCCTTGATGAAGAAGTACGGTGTGCACCACAGATTATCCAGCCTCTACCACCCGCAAGAAAACGGCCAAGCGGAGATCTCTAACCGAGAGATAAAGAACATTCTGAAAAAAACTGTTAACCCTTCTAGGAAGGACTGGAGCATGAGGTTAGAGGATGCTCTCTGGGCATATCGGACAGCCTACAAAACTCCCATAGGAATGTCCCCATACCGAATCGTTTTTGGAAAGATGTGCCACTTACCAGTGGGAATCGAACATCGAGCATACTGGGCAGTACAACAAGTTAATATGGATGCTAAAGCCTGTGAGGATGAAAGGAAGTTGCAGCTACAGGAGTTAGAGGAGCTCAGATTGGAATCGTTTGATTCCACCATGTGGTATAAAGAGAGAACTAAATTGTGGCACGACAGAAATCTAAGGACCAAAGACCTCTATGTTGGCCAGAAAGTACTACTCTTCCAGTCAAGGTTGAAGCTAATGCCTGGGAAGCTCAAATCGAAGTGGACAGAACCTTATGTCATAACCGCACTCTGTGCTAATGGAGCAGTGGAGATTTCAGGGAGTATTCCTAACTCTGAACCTTTTATCGTAAATGGACATAGGCTGAAGGTGTTTAGGGATAATAGTGATGTGGGTGTAATGGATGAGATTCCACTGCAACCACACACTAAAGTGGCATACTGACCAGTAGGATGGGAATTTGGAGTTCCACTGGGCTAGTTTTTCTTTTAGCGAAATTCACGTATGCTGGCCAAGTAGAATTCCAAATTACCTAGAGTAAATTGTAAATATTGTAAATACTTGGTAGTTTAGAGTTTAATTTTTGCATCCTATTAAAAAATTAAAATCCAAAAATATTTTTCGGACCTTAAATATTAATTTCGAGTGCGTACTGACCACAAGAATGCTAATTCGGTATACTCCCAAGTGTATTCAAGTGTCCTTTTACTTTGTTTCCACTCTTGGAAAATATGGGAGGAAAATGTTAAGGGAGAGATTTGAATAGGATAGGGTGATATTTAAATTTAGAGTTTGGTTCAGCTTTGCAGGAGTGGACAGCGACTGGGAGGGCGCGTGGTGCAGCTTTGCAGGACAGGACAGGCGACGTCCAATCAAAATCCAGCGCTCCCAACCGTCTCCCACATGAAGCGGCGTAACCTGGAAACCGCCTATAGCCGATTATAAACCCTTAACTGCTCCATTCTACTCTAAAAAAGCCTCCGCCCACTCCCCTTCGCCTCATAAACCCTTACCTACATTCTCTCACCCGAAGCAACCACCATCTCCACCGAAATCAACACCCAAACAACCCACCTCCGATAACCACCACTGTTCAACCATGGGAAAGAAGAGAATGGCCTACAAACAAGCCTCCGGTAAATCCACTTCCACCGTCCGTAAAGAAACCCCCGAAACACCACCGCCTACTACAGAGCAGCCACCAAACCCACAACCACAGCCGCGACCACCATCACCACAGGCTCCGGCGATGGTTTCTTTGAACGCACTGGCGGAGTTCCTCAGACAGCAGGACCCGAATAAAGATTGGGCGGCTGCGTTGGCAGGTTTTAGCCAAATCGGAGGCCAATCAAGCTTGACAGCAGAAACCCCGGTAGTACCAACCCCACCAACCTCCATTCCGCCTTCATCAACAATTCCACCAGAAAAGAGATCTCCCTCGACGACCGCACCTTCAGAATACTCGGAACCCTCCCCTCCTATTGAACCAATGGATGTTGACCCCCTTTCCGCCTATTATGACTTAGATCCAGAAGTGACCGAAGGGATAGAAGGCGAAGAGAAGAGGAGCCGGGAGGAAGGAGATGAATCGGAGAGAACACCGGTAGCGGAAACCGTTCCCCAAGGAATGGGAAGGGAGGATAGATCTGAACGAAACGGCCAGAAAGCAAGGCCTGATGAGGAGTTTTAGGCGCTTTTGAACGAGGTGACCAGGATGAAAGATGACACTGCCAAGATGGCTGAGGGTCTGGACCTCCTATCGGAGGCAGTAGGAGAGGGTGAAGAAGCTAGTACAAGGAACGACCCAGAAGGCCTAGCCCACTAGCCAGAAGACGAGGTGGAAGAGAGGCAGACAAGAGAAGAAGAACCAAAGTCAGTGACTCCCCAGCCAGAAGCAGGGGAGAGTGATACACACATCGAGAAGGATGATACCGTAGTACGAACAGAGGGGCCAGAGCCAGTGGCACCTCCAGTGTCGAAACCGAAGGCAGTTAAGAGGAAATTGGTGTTGAAGAGCGATCCTAAGGCGGAACGGCCGAAGCCGAAGAGAGTGTCGCAAAGATGCCTAGAGAAATGGACATCCAGCAAGGCGAAAGCAAACACAGCAGCGAAAATGCAGTGGAGGTTTCAAGTGAAGAAGAAAGGACTACTCCTACAAAACCTAGGGAGGAATCCTTATCAACTACCAACTTGGAAGATGCTTTGACGGCAACCGAAGTGATCACCCCCACGCCGAGTGACCAGAGAGAGGAGACTGATAAGATGGCTGAGGGTCTGGACCTCGCATCTGAGTCAGTAGGTCACGACGAGCCAAGAGATGACAGTACCCATATCCGCGTGGAGACCCAGCCCACTGCCCAGGACAAGCCTTCAAAACAAACTGCAGAAGAGCAACTAGAAACGAATGAAAACGAAGATGAGGAGAGATACCGTAAAGAAAGGAAAAGGAAGGGGAAAGCCCCTTTGGCAACCAGGCCAAGAGGTAAGAAACAACGCACGAGTAACACCGGCATTGAGATCAGAGAGCCAGAGCAAGGAATCCCACCTCACCGTCAAGAGACAAATGACAGCGAGTACATAGCCAGCGAGGAGTCAGGGTCAGAAAGCGACATCTCGTTAGAAGACGAGGAACTTAGCTAGAGGCATCTCCCGCATGACCATCGGGAGTTGACACACCCTCCGGCGGACAGGCTGAGATACAGGCGCTGGGCAGTAGAACTCACAGAGAAGTGGTGGAAGAGATGAAGCTGTTCGACTCCAAAAAGCTCCAACATTATTTTGCTAATAAGGATGACGGAAGCAAGCAAGTTAAGTGTGGAAAGGTACTCCATTTTCCTTCCCTCGATGAGTTGGATGCCCGTGAACCTTTTCTATCTTATGTGCGTGCGTTGGGATTTTGATTGGTTATTGGAGAATAGGGATACGAATATCCCTGTTAGGCTAGCGAAGGAATTTTGGACGAGGAGTCTATAAGCTTTAGGTTGTTCGGAGGAGAGGTGAGCATGAGTTTGGTTGAATGGACGGTCAGATTGGGGATGTGTAGTTTGAAAGAAGCCATAGGGCCGGACTGGAGGAATAGAGAGAGAGGAATTCCTAGACGCTATTTCGACTTTGAACCCCATGAGGCTTTGCTGGAACTAACTCACCCAGATGCAGGGCAATTTTCATCCACCATATCCCGCTCCATCCATTTCAACAACCCCATTCTGCGCCTGGTTCAGCTCTATCTTGATTTCAATCTGCTAGGGCAATCAATTTCAGCCGTCCGGACGTCGATGACAGAACTTTACCTCCTTTGGTGCGCCAAGCCCGGAAGGAGATTACATCAGGGTTTTTGGACAGCCTATCAGTGCCATCTCATCGCTACACATCCTGCTAGAAATCTTTCCCTGTGCCACCTGCTGGGAGTCTTTGTGAGGAACAATGTCACCATTGTGGAGGCTGACGATTTGTCCCCCTTGAATATGGTGGATCCTCCTGGTCCGTTTGATATATCTTTCTTCGTCCGAACAAATACCGTCTACATCAGGGAGGGAGTCTCGCGTTTCTACGCTATGGAAGAAGAGGCTATCCCTACTGGACGCGCAGCAGCAGGCCAAGGCACGCATGTTCAGGCCCAGAGGCAAGCGACCCTAGAAAGGGCGGTAGCAGGGTTAGTGGAGGAGAACAGGCAAGCCAGAGCGGAGTTGACCCGTATGACGAATGTGATGGAAAGTATTCTGAAAGAGTTGGCAGAAGGAAAGATAGTTAAGGGAGCTGGAACGAGCGGCCAGGGAGGCCAGAATGATGAACCGGCAGAGTCTGAGGAGAATTAATCCGATACCGAGGAAGAGGAACCCGAGGAAACACCTGCACCCTACCCTACCCCGCGGAGGACCAGAAGGAATATGTGACCACCCCAATGACCAGTTAGTTTTTCTTTATCTTTTTCAGTTTTAGTTTTATTTGTTGTTTTGTTGTTTTAGGTAGAGTACTTTTGGGTAGTATGTGTGTTGCAAACCCCATTCACAATACTTTGGCGCATGAGTATGTGTTTGTTTTCTTGGCGTATGCATGTTAACTCACACTTAGCCTATTGCATAGCCTAAGTGTGAGGAGTCTAGGTATATCTGTGTTGTGTTTGTTTAATTCTGTTTAGGTTTTCAACTCTCCCACTTAGCCTATTGCATAGTGTAAGTGTGAGAAGTTTTTAGCCTAAGTTTGTTTTGTCCTTGTTTGTTTTTATGTCTGTATGTCGGCCATACTAGCCATTCCAATTTTCCACTTCACAGCCGTATCCGAGGGAAGACACTTGTGAAGTGGGAGGGGGGATACAATGGCCAGTATGACATGTATATATGTGTGATCTGTCTTAACTGAACGTGTCAGTGTTTGTCTACGTCAAGTTTTTTTTATATATATATGTGTGTTCATTGGGCTTAAAACTCAACTGCCTCGAACTGACAGTGAGGAGAATTGAGGGAGATAAGGCATGCTGCACAATGGAAACCACCCCCCTTAGTATCTCCTAGTCAGTATAGATGATGCAAGTATGCGAGAAAAACTCATCCTTAGAGCCAGATGCAAAAGTTCTCTTAAATGGTGAGTTATAAGCCTAAGTGGAACCACTTTCCACTAATCTAGAAAAGAAAAGAGTGGCTGCCACATGATGCCTAGGGTAAGGTGACTTCGTGTAGCAAGTCCTGAAGCCAGTAGGAAACCCCCCCCCCCCCCACCAAAAAAAACCATCCCTTAGAACCACTCTTTCTAGCCAAATCTCTACCCAGATATAACCCACTAGCCACTGGGACTGTGTGTGTGCGAGGCATAAGGCAAGAAGGCGACTGGCCAGGATGACATATAGGAAAAACCAACTGGAGAAAGAAGTCGAGGGGCAAGGAGAAAATCGACCAGGTAAAATTAAAAAATAAGAAGGAATAAGGGTGGCGAAGCCACAAAAAGAAGGAAAAAAAGGAAGAAGAATTGAAGAAAAATGGTCGGAAACACTTGACCACAAAAAGAAGGAAGAAAGAATATGGGTGGCGAAGCCACAAAGAAGCTACTGACCAGTTAGAGTCCAATATCAGGAAACGTCCAGCCGAAAAGAAGCAACAACCAAGAGCCCAAATGCACACAGTTCCCCACGTCAAAATAAAGTAATAGTTTTTGAACCATAGAGCCTTAGGAATATCCACCCCAAATACTACAAACTAATAGCCCCATTACAAGCCTTAAAGCCCTTCAGGAGCTGCACGTGAGATCTGAGTCCGAAGCATCTATGGTTCAACATTTTGAGAGAAGACAGTCCTAACATCCCCGGTTAGGAATGAGTGACTGAGCGAATCTGGTGTTTGGCCGAGAGTTTGGGTGATCTTGACGAGCAGATATACTGATTGGGAAGGAAAAGGGGGGCGGTAGAAGTTTAAGGCTGTCTAAGGCCGGATTGCACCTGATCCCAAGGGGAGGGATGGTTGAAAATGTAGCTCGATCAATGTGTTTAAGTGCTTATGTGTCTGTTTATACGTGTTTGTCGGCCGTGTATGTGTTTTTCTTTGCGTCATAGTTTCGAGTCTAGTTTAGGATAGGGTCGGTCAGGGGTGTAACCAGGCTAGAATTCGACTTATTTCTTTTTGTTTGTTCTTTACGCTTGAGGACAAGTATGTGGTAAGTGTGAGCTGTTTGATAAGTCGCATTCTAGACATTGGTTACTGGTCAGTATATGTGCATAATTGGATTATATCTGCAAAACAGTTGCTAAAGTGTGCAGGGAAAGGGTTCCAGTCAGTAGGAAGGGTTTCAGATAACTCAGGTGAAAAGAGCGCCAGAAGGGAGCAATACAGATCAGGATGCATACCAAAAAAGGCTCGAGATGGAGAAGAGGAATTGCTGGGAAGGATCAACCACAAACGAGGGAAAAAGAATCATTTCACGAAGAGAGTCTACCCTAAAAATCAAGGGCAGGCCTCCCTATAAAAGGAAGCCACTTGGAGAGAGGAGGAGAGGATCATCTACATTCACACTTAGTTAGAATATTTTCTCTCGGTAGATCAGTTTCCTTCAGCATTGTCCTACATCTTCTCATTCCTGCCACAGCCATGATCATCTGAAGTTCCAGAAGTCCGCCGGAGATTCGCCTTCCACCGTTCTAGCCAGTTCATTTCGTAGTTATAGCTGTTTCATCACCCGGAGTGGCAAAACAATCTTTATTTGCTTTCTAGTTAATCTTTACTTGTTTCCCTTTCGTTGGATCTGTTGCATAACTTAGTTCTAGTTTATCTTTTGAAGTATTTCGTTGAGATCCAAACGCTTTATGCAATGAAGTTGTTTTAATGCATCTCTTTCGGGTTGAATCTGTTTCATTCTGCCTAGGTAGCTTAGATCTAGTTGTTTGCGGTTGTTTCTAAGTGTTGAAGCATGATTTCATTTGGAGTTGCTCGATCTGTGATTGTTAGTTCAGTAGCTGTTTAGATTTATTTTCCCGAAGTGTCTTAGTGTGAAATCCGAGTTTACGTTATTCTGCCACCTTGCATGTCGTCTAGTATGAGTAGGTCTTGATTTCGCTCGTTTAATTTTTGAATTTTAGTGAGTTAATTTGTTGTTCTGAATTGTGGAGTTGTTAATCTGTAATTTCATCTATGGAATCAGAGGTTGTTCGATTTTGTTCGTGCTTGTTGAAGAAGACAACATCCACATCCAAGTTTGGGACCACGTTGCTTTTTAGTTACTTTTTTCTTTTGTCCTTTGCCTTTTATGTTGGTACCTACAGATCTGACAGAGTAGCCACCTAACTGCCTCTTATTCTCTGATATTCCGTTTAGCCTTTTATATTAACCATCTACTTTCCACATGTCCATGAAACACCTTGTCCCCCACTCTCACGTACACAGCCACATGTCGTTCACCTTCACACCATCCAGTCAGTAGAGTACACCCTTTAATTCCTGTGTAGGTAGAATCTCAACCCAAGCGTGGTAGCTAACCCAACCCTTCCAGAATATCACCACAATTACCCAAACGCATCATCTCTGTGGGATTCGACCCTTACCCCCACTATACTAATCAGTAGAAGTGGGTTGAGGAGTTTAATTGATACCAGGTTTAGGTTGTCGTGCCAATGACTCAACTAGGTTGGGATATTATCCTGATCACTTGGACGCACACGTGCATATAACACAATATCGAAAACCTACTCTTTCAATCAACAACCCCGGAAGTGCTTCTGGGAAAAGGTCCTTGAGACCTACCACCAGATCAAGCCGAGAGGGTCCCTCAAGCGCACATATAAAATGCTCTGCTCTCACTTTGACCGAGCCGACAGACAGGTCAAAAAATTCTGCGGCATCTACTCGACCGAAGCGGCGCACTACCAAAGAGGCGCCACGAGAGCCGACATTCTGAAGGCGGCTTTGCGCGTCTACAACCAGGACACCAGCAAACAATTCAAATTTGTTGATATTTGGCAGGCCGTCAAGGACGAGGAACGGTGGGCCGGCGGTGTCTGCTCTAGCTCGGGCTCAACCTCGAAGCGCACGAAGCACACGGCGAGTGGCCAATACTCGTCTGGTGACACCGGTGAGGGCAGCGACGCACAAGAGGATGCATCGCATGAGTTTGCGGGTACGGCCGGCGATGACGGGGGACCCAGCCGTGGGCGACGTCGGCCGCAAGGGACGAAAGCGACGAAAGCGACTAGAGCGAGGAATGGCCGAGGCGAATCAAGCCAGGCGGCCTCGGGATCGGGTTCGGGCTCGGGGGAGGCTCGAACACCCTTATGGCGGTGTACATGACCGCCAAAATGGCAGACACTTCCCTCTTCTCGCCCGCCCAATACCAAGCCTGGTGGAACAAAATTGTGTATATGGCAGCACAACTTGGCCTTCCGCCTCCTATTGCACCTCCACCGCCTTCGGGGGATGATTGGCCTGCGGAGTAGTTTTTTTATTTTCTTTAAATTTGTATTTTAAATTATGCAACGTTTAATTTTTTAGGATTTTAATTGTGTGTTTTTTATTTTTTTAAATTTTAAGTTGTAATTTTTTTATGTTGTGTGTTTTTTAATGAAGTGTGTTTGTTTTAATTGAATTGGGTTGGAAATAAAAATAAAAAATGAAATTGAATGAATAGTAATTTAAAGGACGGTTAAGGGACGGAAGGTTGCAGGTTCCGTCCCTTAGTTAAGGGATGAAGTAAAAAAGTACAGTGGGGCCCTCAAATAGTATTTTAAGGGATAGTATAGAGACAACGTAGTGGATGGCCTTAGCTAGATGAAAATCAACCATGAAAAATATGACAAATACTTAGATTTGAGAAATCTGAACAAGATGCAGTAAAGACCCGTATATTGTAGACTCGAGCATTTCAGGATGCATAACTTTAGTAAAGGTTCAGATTGATTAAATGGGCCACAATATATCACGTACTACCCGTATATTTGGTGTTGTTCCAAAAATAAAATGCAAAAATGAGTTGGGTTTGCAGTATAATTCGAGAAGTTTTTTACAGCAAAAACGAGACTTGGTATATGGTTGGAGATGGAGGCTCCGTTTGGTATTACGGAATTGGAGCTTCCAATTCTAAATCCAATATTAGGTACCACAAAATATTTGGATTTTGAATTGAATCATAATTTTAATTCCCCCCTATTCCACAATTTGAATTCTATATGAAAAGTTGATAATTGAAATTTCAAATAATAATAAAATAACACTTTCACACAAAACACACGCCTACACACACAGCCCCATGCACACATACACAAACCTGCACACATACACAAACATACATAAACCTGCACACACACAACATACCATTGCTCACAGACACACATATAGACACGCACTCACCTGCCCATACACATAACACACACTGCATAATTTTTTTGAATTCAAATTCTTATCAATTATATCATTTAACCGAGCAAAGCATTTGGAATTGAATTATAATTCAATTATTTCAAATTCAATTCCATAAAATTATAATACCAATTCAATTCTAATTCTGCGTACAGCACGGACCCAGAGTGTTTTTTTTGTACCATCTCGTACACAAGAAAACTGTAGTGAGGACTCTCTCCATGACTTGGACTCAGTCATCAAGTCTCCCCTTGCCTCTGGAATACTTGTACATTTTCACAATCAATTTATAGAAGAATACTTAATTCTTTGCAAAGCAAGTTCACACATAGCCCATAGTTATGTCTAAATCGCTTTGCATCTTCCTCTTCCTGACCTTGTTCGCAAATGCAACATTCTCATTATCCTTCGACATGTCTCCCATCACAAAATCGGATGGCGGCCACCTCAACCTCACCGGGGACACCTACATTACCGAGGAAGGCATCCAAGTCACAACTAACGAGCGCGACCAAACCCGGGGTGGTCGAGTTGGCCGCGCCACGTACTCCGAGCTCCTGCATTTGTGGGACAAAGCCTCGCAACAAATGGCCGATTTCTCCACCCACTTCTCCTTTGTCATAGATTCTTCTGGCAGCTACAACTTTGGCGACGACCTTGCCTTCTTTCTGGCTCCCTATGGCTCCACCATCAAGCCATGGGAAAGCGGTAGCGGCCTCGGCCTCGGCCTCGACAACGCCACTTCTCTCTCGGTGTTGGACACCTTCGTCGCGGTGCAGTTCGACACGTACCCCAATCCTGTCATCGACCCGCCTTATGACGGCCGTTTCTTCATCCCGCACGTGGGAATCGATATCGGTACTGATACAAAGACATGGTACTGATACAAATTCATAGGATTCCATCCTAAAACCAACTGTTGATAGTAAGAGTGACCCATGAGACTTAGGGCACCCACAATGGGGCGCCCGATGGCAATCCCGATAGCGGCCATCGTCCTCAGGCCAGACGATGCCTCCATTGTGGGTGCCCGCCATCGTCTGCGCCCTACGCCAACGCCCAATGCATTGTCCGCAGAAGAAGCATGGACGATGGCCTATCGTCCTCGCCATCGGGCGCCCCATTGTGGGCTAAGCGGATGATGGGCGCGGACGATGGCCTATCGTCCACGCCATCAGGTGCCCTATTGTTGGCTAGGCGAACGATGGGCGCGGACGATGGCACGCAGTTTTTATTTTTTATTTTTCTGATTTTTTTCTATTTAAACCTCATTTCTCATTCACTTGTTCATACGAACATCTCGCCTCTCTCATTTCGCTCATCTCTCACATTTCTACCTCTCTCGCATACCAAAATGAACCACGACGACGACACCACTAGTTCTAGTTCCTCAAAGTCAGGTAGTTCGACCTCGGAAGCCTTAGATGCAGCTGTTGAAGAGGTCATGGCAGAATGCTTAGTCGAAATGAAGAACGAGGAGGCGGCGGAGCAGATCCACATGCCTATTCGAGGTACGACGTGACCACACGGCAGCTCACCAACGTCTGGTTGCAGACTATTTTGCCGATCAACCACGGTGGGGACCGACTGTTTTCCGCCGCCGGTTTAGAATGCCGCATTACCTTTTTCTCAGCATTGTCCGGACGTTGTCGTAATGTGATGAATACATGACGTATCGGGAAGACGGCATTGGTAGATCCGGCCTTACACCGTTGCAAAAGTGCACGGCTGCAATCCGTCAGTTGGCCTACGGCACCACGACGGACATCTTCGACGAGTACCTCCACGTCGGGGATACAACAGGCCGGGAGTGCCTGAGGAGATTTTGTAGGGGAGTTGTGGAGGCCTACGATGATACATATTTGCGCAAGCCGACTGCCACTGATTTCCAGGGCATGATGAAGATGCACGAGACGGCACACGGCTTTCCTAGAATGCAAGGGAGCATCGACTGTATGCACTGGCAATGGAAGAATTGTCTGACGGCGTGGAGAGGCCAATTCACTAGTGGATACAAGGGAAGCCACCCGACGATGATCCTCAAAGCCGCGCTGACCATCGGCTCTGGATCTGGCATGCTTACTTCGGCGTAGCCGGGTCGAACAACGACATTAACGTCTTCAACTCATCCACCCTCTTCACCGAGCAATGCAATGGCATGGCCCGGCCATCGAGTTCACTGCCAACAGGCGCCAATACGACATGGGGTACTACTTGGCCGATGGCATATTCCCACGGTGGCATGTTTTTGGTAAGACGATCAGCTGCCCAATTGGTGAGAAGATGGTTTTATTTGCGCAAAAGCAGGAGTCGGCGCGGAAGGATGTCGAGCGGGCATTTGTTGTGCCCCAAGCACGGTGGGCAATTGTGAAAGGGCCGGCTTGTCTCTGGTTCAAGTAAGTCATCGCCGATGTCATGTATGCGTGCATAATCATGCACAACATGATAGTCGAGCATGAAGGTGGGAGCATCACCGAGTGGAATGATGATGACGGTGCATCTAGCTCGTCCAGCACGGCGACCGAGCCCCCCGCTAGAGGATTACCGCCGGGCTTCAATGAGGTTCTATATAGACAGGCCTCAATGCGCAACCAACAAGACCATGCTCAGCTCATGAACGACATGATTGAAGAAGTGTGGGCCCGTAACCGCCGTCGCTGAGTTTGCGTATTTTTTTAATTCGTATTGTAATGTATTAATTTTTATAAATGAAATGAAGTTTTTTCCCAATTTTTGTAGTTATTTAAATATTCAATTAAAAAATGCATAAGGCGAGCCTTAGGGCGCCCCACCGCAGATGGAGGGTAGGAGGATAAAACTGATGACGTGGCGCTCCATAGAGCGCGCCTTAGGGCGCCCCATTGTGGATGACCTTATACAGTGTTTCAGACTTTCAGTTATCCCTTTATATTAATTAAAGATACAAATTGTTAGAACTATGATCTATGCAAAAATCTTATTACAAAACGCAGAGTTAAACATACAAAGGTCATTTTTAAGTTATTGTTAGTTTATTTTTAGGTCAATTTCGTAACAATGACCTAAAATGATCTAAAAATGAATTTTATAGAATGACTTAAAACTAATTAGTAATAACCTTTCATATTTTTGGTTAATTATTCACCACCAGATTGGAAAATCTCATGGATTTAGTTTTCACTTGAGATCAATTTTGTTTTTATTATAGGATCCTATAGTGTTATATTTATTTTTTGTTTTATTTGCCAACAGGTACAACAATATATCTGCAGGCTGGCAAAATGATGCTTGGATTCATTACAATTCCAGCACCAACTTATTAAAGGTTATTTTCACAGGCAACAATAGCGGAATATTCCGACGGGACGACCTCCTCTACGAGGTCGATCTCCGAAATCACTTGTCGGAATACGTCACCGTCGGATTCACAGCTGCCACCGGACCCTCCTTCAAGAAAAACAACGTCAAATCTTGGAATTTCTCTTCGACTGTTCTGGCTTCAGATAAACTAGTGCCAAGTCCCACCCCACTACCACAACCTATCAACAATGGCGGAAAGGAAACGGAAAGCCAACAACCTCAAGCCTCCAACAAAGGCGCAAAGAAGAAAAGACTGATATTTGGACTTGGTGGTGCATGTGCTGCCATAATCTTCATCATCCTTGCTTCCACTTCCACATTTTGTTTCTTGTCAAGAAACAAGAAAAAAAAGGATCTGAGGAGGAGCATCACATGTACAAGGGGCTAGACTTGGAGGAGCAGCAATTGGATAACGAGTTCAAAATTTGCAATGGCCCGAAAAAATTCTCCTACAGAGAATT
Source organism: Salvia splendens (assembly GCF_004379255.2). Lineage (NCBI taxonomy): Eukaryota > Viridiplantae > Streptophyta > Magnoliopsida > Lamiales > Lamiaceae > Salvia > Salvia splendens. The sequence goes on from NC_056039.1 coordinate 24,127,054, forward strand.
GGTTGATGCAACGAATGATTTTGCAGCGGGGAAAGATTCTATTTTTGGTAATGCATGTTAATGGAATTCCATTTTAATGAAGGGTTTTAGTTGTATTCCGACTCAGGGAGTGACGCATAACCATTATGCGTCGTTAATAGAGAGACGCATAACCATCATGCGTCTTTATTTAGTGACGCATAAGCATTATGCGTCTTTAAAGACGCAACACAGTTGTGCGTCTTTCTTAAATGACACATAACACTTATGCGTCTTTTCCTAGCGACGCATAACACTTATGCGTCTTCTGTCGGGTTTTAAAACAGGCAGAAGGCTTCGCAGCACAGAGCAAAAGCAGTGAACCAAGAGAACAAACCGGCGGAAATCGTCTAGGGTCGACTTCATCCGACGAATCCCAGCAATTTCCGGTGAATTTCCATCATTTTCAAACATATTCCGGTAATTGTTCTTCAATTTAGCTAAGTACATCCTTTATTGCGTAATTTGTGCAGGTTTTCCGTAATTTAGAAAAATTAGGGTTTATGAAGAAATTGATGGGTTTTTGGTCGATTTTGTTGTTTTGTTGCCATATTTGTGTATTTCATATGCATACAATTCAATGGGTAGAAGTAAGTGATTCAGTTTTTGTAATTGCGCCCCTTTTGTTGCCTATTTGAATCTTGATTATGTTTTCAAATTGAATATAGCTTGTGGTTTTCAATTGAAGTTGCAATTTAGTTAGATTGTTGAGTTTTTACGATAAAAATTGAATCTTGGTTATGTTTTACAATATATTTCAAAAAAAATTTGGGTGAATGTTTTGAAGTAGATGGCATCTGCAAGTTCCGAAGAACAGTTATGTTATGGACCTGGGGATCCATCATTACTCTTTCATCAAAACGAACACATTTCAGCCTCATTGTTGGCAAATGGCACAATAAATGTTTTGAGAGTTCGTAGGACGGAGAGTAAGGTTTGGGCAGTGCCAATGCATGAAAATGTGAAGCATTGGCTTGATGTATGGGGTTTCAAAGGCGTGTTGGAATGTGAAAGGCCGATGAGGATGGGCAACGAGATTATAACTGCCTTGATCGAGCCTTACAGGATGTGCAAAGCCTGTGGGGTTTGAGAGCAGACGGTCATGTTTTCACTGGCCGTGACTACCCTATCAGATATGAAGATTGGCCTAGCAAGTGTCGAGATGTGCTGGGATGGATACCTGACGCAGAAACAGAAACGAAGCAGGGCGGTTTGTTAATGACATCTCTTATCCACCAAGCGACGATACCTTTGGGAGATAGGTTGCATGATTATGCATACATTCAAAGAGCACGTATACATGCTCTGATATTGTTAGGGGGGCTTATTATACCGGACACCACAGGGTGCAAGGTCCCTTTTATTTGGTTAAATGCCTTTGACGATCCGAAAGAAGTGTCTACTATCAGTTGGGGTAGTGCTGCTTTAGCATTTCTGTATCATTATTTGTGCGAGGCTTCTGCATGCAGGCAGAAAAGAGATGTGGGTGGACCTTGTTAGGGTTTAGTATACTGAAAAACATGTTTTGAGCAAATTCGCACGAATAGGAATCTTGCTTGTATACGGAAAAACTCTACAATCCACTTTTAACCCGATTCAGTATTATTCGAGCAGTTTGCACGAATAGAATCAGTATATTAATACATTGTGTTTACTTTTGCGTTTATAAGTTGTTTTATAAACATTTAAATGCATAAGAAGTAAACAAAGCCTAAGTCTTTTGCTTAGTAGACTGGTTGTGGGCGTCGTCCACTTTAAGGTAACTACAGTCGGTTCTATGCAATGCTTTGCAAAAGAAAAAGAAGAATTTCACAACCTAGATAGGTTTCGGCTACCTATCGTGAAAGGTTGCAATGTCAGTCTGATTATTTCCAAGCCTTATTGAAATAAGATGACGTTGGTGTGGTATAGCACTGAATGGATCTAACAGCAAGACGTGTCTTTATGCTATCTACTGAAAGACGGGGTCCATAGCAGACTTTAATTAATTAATGGGCATTTATATCTTAAGCGCGGGAAATGAATAATAAACAAAATGGAAACCCGGAATACTTATAATTTCGGATTTGGATGGGGAGTTCAATATTACGTCTGTAGTGGCTGCTCGTAATATTCTAATATAAGCTTGTATTAAATTATGGGTTCAATTTAATTAGTAAAAAGCTAATTGGGGGAGCCCATATCCAAAACCTTCCATAGATCCTTGACTGGGCCCAATATGAACTATTATAAATAGGAGAATAAACAAGACAGAAAAACAATTTTTTTAGTGTGAGAATTTTTGTCCCTCTCTCTAATTAGAAGATGAACGATTTTTTCTACTTCTTTTCTCCTCTGTGAGTTCTTCAGCTCCTCCTCCGTGAGAAAGTTCTGTCTTCTTTATTCGAGTCCTAGTGTTTCGATAAGATAAGCCCACCCTGATGTCGAAATACAGTTCGGGACACCAGTCAGAAGATCTGTGGTCTAGTATTGAAGATCATCGTGGAGAAGGCGCGAGCAATCGACGATTCTTTGGAGAATCAACGAGGTAAATTGGCTAACTCCGTAGCAAGAATGTTTTAGGGATTTTTTGTGCTAAAGCATGTTTGAAATTCAAGTTATGAGCACGATACATGTGATAATTACGCGAATAGATTTTGTATGAATAATCTGCTAAATAGATCCGTATTATGTGATCCGTTAGATCGCACGCTTCCGCTACCAACCCCTATAATTGGTATCAGAGCCAGTTTTTTGCTCTGATTATTTGGATTTAAATTTTACGAAATTCATGTATGCATGCGTTAATTGATTGCGAAGCATGTTATTGGTGTTCTGTTTAATTTTTATGCATGATGAACTCAAGAACTATCGAATCAAGGAACTTGAATTTTTCGATCATACGAGACGTGCGATCCGTCGACGTTCGCGCCGAGGCGGATCGCACCATGCGCGATCGAAGTAGGGATGTCAAGACAGTGGGAGCAGGGGAGCTACGATCACGGGTCGACGCGCAGACAAGTGAGGGCTCGTGCGCGCCGCCGGCCAAGATCGCACCCCCTAGACGAACCCGCGTCGAGATCGACACGGAGGCTGGCACGGTGCGGTGGTTCGACCGAGAACTGGCCGAGACACCGAGGCACCGAGAGGCCAAACCCTAGGCGGAAGGACCGAGATGAAGCTCCGAGCCACTGGTCGAGACGTGCGCGCCGACTGGCGCGATGTGTGCCGCATGAGTGGGAGCATCGAGGCTCGGGAGAGCCGAGACTGCGACAAGCTGCTGGCCGAGAGGAGCTGCGCCACCGCGCAAGCTCCTGGCCGAGAGCACGCGTCGCCCGACGAGCCAGATAGGCCGAGACGGGTAACGAGGCGCTGGCCGAGAGCCAGCGCCATCCGTCGAGACGCCTGGCTATATACGTCAGCACCCGATGGTCGAGACGCCCGAATGCAGGCACGCCCCTACACGCAGCAGACTGCGACGCCATGTGCGTCGTGATCCAACGACGAACTCGTCGGATTTTCATCGTTCATCGTTCGTGAGAGCCTCGTCCGATGAGATAATGATGAAGGATTATTTTAATGATTATTTAATTATTTTATTATAAGATATCATTAAAATATTATTATTTAAGGGAAATAATATCTTTATGGAAGATTTGCTTAGATTTTAGGAATATTTTTGTTATTATCTATATCTATTGAAATAAATAATATTACTTTATTTCTAGATGATATGGATGAGAATAATTTAATAATTTCCTAATATTCATCTAGATTCAAGATAAATATGGAAATAAGATTGGAATATATCTTTTGTGAATTTTATGTATTATATAACATTTGATTTTGTATCAAATCATGGATTAATTAGATTCTTTCCTTATTAAATGGATTTATATGGATTTTATTCCTAGATAAATCCTAGTTATATTTGGAAAATAATATTCTAATTTTATCTATTTCCTATGGATTTATATGGATTTATTCCGAGACAAATCCCAGTTGGATTTAGATAATGATAATATTATTTTATTCTTATCCTATGAATTTATATGAATTTATTCATTGATAAATTCTAGATGGATTTGGATAATAATAATATAATATTTTATTCTTATCTTACAGATTTATGTGGATTTATTCCTAGATAAATCTTAGATAGATTTGAATAATTATAATATAATGTTATCTTATTCTATGGATTTATATGGATTTACTCCAAGATAAATCCTAGAAGAATTATGATAAAGATATATATTAATTTATTTTATCCAATGGATTTTAATAGATTTAATTCTATTAAAGACAAATCCTAGATGGATTAAAATAAACATTAATCCATGTTATCCTTATCTATTGGATTTATATCCTAGATAGATTAGGATAAAGATAATATATATATAAGAAAATATTTATTTAATTGGATTTAGATAAACTTATTTATCTTAGAAATCCTAAGTAATGTATGATATATTCTAGATATCTATTATAAATAGAATTAATATTTTTATAAATCTTGGTTGGTTGGATTTTATTTATCGTATGGATTATGATGGAATCGTTTCTGTCTAGCAATATCCTAGAACGATTTAAATAATGATAATCCTAGATCAACGTTATCTTGAATTGAAGGATTTGATTTTATCAAAATAAAATCTAGAATGATCCTAAATGGATTTATATAGTTAACACTATCTTGATAAATCCTAACTGAATTTGGATAATTAATATCCAAGATAAACATTAAATAATTATCATTAATTATCCAGTGTGTTTAAATGTCATGCATTAAATGGATTTATCTGTTTATTTGGTGTTTATCCTTGTAAGTGGATTATCTGCTTTATCTGCTTGTGTGATAATTATGCAAAAACCATATAAAATATCTAAGCGATAATTACAACAAGTGCGTTGTATATGGTCTCCATCAATTGGTCTGCAATTTATGAAGCTTTTATTCTAATATTATCGCCACCTGCACTGTGAGGACAATAATCCTAAGAAATAGCGAGTTCATAAGGCAGACTTCTCAAATATAGATAGTATGAACTAGAATGTGGTTTCCAATATTATCGCTACCTGCACTGTGGGGACAATAATCCTAACAAACTGCGAGATTCAGAAGTTCACACAAAATTTATGAGATAGATTGACCTTGTTAGCAGCACATGAGCATTGTTAAGAGAGTGTGTTGTAGAAATGAGACTCTGTAATGCTAAATTCGATGGTCGTGCTTAGACAACATTTGGCGGCCATGCCGTGCTGCGGTCTCTGGACTATTCGTCGGTGTTGTGACCAGTAAAATTGTAAGATTTTAATGCGTATTGACTTCCTCTGGAGGGTACAAAATTTTAATTTTACAGTTGTAAAATACGTAATTGTTTTGTGGTTATTTGCGATTATGTATTGAGCATAAGTATGTGATAATAAGTTTATTTGCCAAATCTTCATTATGTCATTCATATTTTGTCTGCAATCTTAATGGAATAAACTCGAATGCCAAAATTATGTAGACTGGAAATGCAAATGGATGAGATTCTCATCGCTAAAACCGGGAGTTTATACTCAATAATTCATGTCCTCCATTTCCTCGACATAATTCCATGAAGATTGTTCGAGAATGATTTTTGCATGAACTTGACAAGTTGTTTAAGGAATAAGGTCAAGCTATTTTCTTTTAAGTAGCACGGCAAATCTTGGTTAGTGACGATGAAAGATGGATATTAATAGAATCTGTCAAGATGATTCGATTGGAATACCCTAAAGGGACAGAATATTTTGAGGAATCTTTTGATCACTCAAATAGTTTCTGACTCAAGTCATCGCCTGGAGTAATAAGAAATGACTAAAAGAAGGTTTAACCGAAAAGTAGAAAACCTTCAGAATATTAGTCGTTATATTACTATTAGAGGAAAGTAACATGATTGATGACAAATTCATCAAGGCTGCATTTTTCCTAAGTCCTAGTTCATATGAACAAAAGACTAGATGTGGAAATGGAAGAGTCTGATTAGTCATCAAAGTTTGTTTAAAGCGAGTGAAGATGCTTTGTAAGTTGGATTGACCTCTTTTAAAGAAGGACAATGACTTACATGACAATGCAACTTCTAAGTAAGAGATCTTAATCCAGTTAGGCTTTTGTTGCAGTGGGAGCTTATAATGCTCAATTATTGTTTTATGGTTGATGATTAAGGCATCATAGTATTGAAACAATATAAGTGCAACAAGATTGAGTATGAAATAACACATCAACTTCTTAAACAATGAATGATAAAGTATTTATGGCTCTTAGTCTTAAGGCCAAGAAAATACTTAGCTATTGTTCAAACTGATCTAGACTATCAAGATTTTAACAATTTGTTTGTTAAATAGCTTGAAAGTCGAGAATGTCTATTTGATGCACTATGAGTTAGAATCATTTGATTCAGAATAATTATAGAAGTGCAACGTAGAAAGATTAGCAAGTCTCAATGGTTTACACCAATAAGAAGACGAGCAAAGCTTTATGATCAGTAGTGGGAGTCTAATCTCCATTAACGAATCCAAGCATTCTTTCAAAGAATGGGATAGTTATGTAAGAAGGAATCGAAGTCTTTCTAAGACAAGTTTGATCAAGTGATGAGTTGTACTCATGAAAATCTTATCATTGATGGGATAAACGTTAGATATAACGAGATACACCTTAAAGAAACTACCATCATCAGTACCTTCTACAAAACACGAGTTTTGGACTAGAGTGACTCTAGTCTAGCACATCTCAAGGTATAATGTTGTTCCAACGCATGTTGGAAAGGTATCCTAGTAATTGGAGTTGAGTACTGAGGTATGTTTTAAGGTTGTCCCAAATGATGTAAGATTATAAGTTCTGTAATCTTCAAAGATATAATTCTTGTAAGAAGATCAAGAATGGAACTGAAAGCCTAACAGCGTGATAACTCTCAGGACATAGAGAGATATCGGATTTTCCATATTACCAAAGAGTCATACCATTAGAAACTTTTGCACTAATAAAATCAACTTCAACACCTAAGATTGTTAGAACCATGTCGTAGTGGGAGCGTTCCCAGGAACATGACAAGTTCATGGGTCTAAGAGTGTCGAAAGACTCGGTCTTAGATTAACTTGAACATAATCCATTTAACTACAATGTATAATTGGTTCATTTGGATATTCATCCTTGGAAAGGTGATAGATTCCAAACTAAAATCTTAGATAGACAACATGTTTTACAAGACTTGCAATACTACCTACAGGTTGTGTCAGTCAGTGGGAGCTAGTGCATTTGCAAGTGTAAATGTGGATCTCAAATGGCTAGACAATGACAATGGGCTATGCCCTAAGAGAAATATCATATTCTCATTGTTTTTGTGCCAAGATTTGTTCGATCCTATTGTCTATCAGCACTCACATAATTAGAATGTATGTATCATGATTGTCAAGACAGCTTTCTATTAATAGAAGTCTTGAAGAAATCATCTACATGGAACATCCTAATAGATATTGATAAGGCTAATTTCATGCATGGGTCTATGGATTTAATTCGTGATTTTACTAGGACTAACGCACGTTTTAAGCCAGGTGTGTGAAGGAATTCGCCAGGTCCAGGAAAGAAGACCAAAAAATCACAAGGTCGAGGAACTGGCGATTTAGTGAACGATTATGAAGAGAATTGCTCGACGGAGGAAGCTCCAGAGTTGAAGGGTAGAATAGGGATTTCTACGAAGACTCAAGGGCTATGTCCGCATCTATAAAAGGCAGAAGCATGCAAGCTGGAGGGATCTTCCCGGGGGAGACCTCACCACAGCCTGTTGCTTAGTTCACTTTCCCACACACACACTTGATACTAGTTTTGAGGAGATCTCAGTTCGCACGTTCGGGTTTCATCTTAGCTTCCGATATGGTGTAACACCGCTCTTGTTAGGAGCGAAGAAACAATTTATTTTCCGCTTTCCGCATTTTGCTTACTCTGCCGAGCTTCGTTGTTCGAAGCTCGGTTCGCTGTTTTCACCGAATAGTTTCTGCTTTAAATGCAAGTTTGATTTTCCGTTATGGCGATTGTGTTGATTTCTGGTTTGATGGTTTCGCTTATTGAGATTTTGGAGTTTTTAAATTGTCTGAGTTGGATGCGTTTCGCAGCTGTTTACTGAGTTATTGTAGGTTAATGGTCAGATCTGGGAGATTGGAGTTGGATTGTGGAGGAATTTTGGTTGGATTTGTTGGATTTGTTGGTTGTTGGGTTCGGATGTCTTGGATCCGGAGTGGATCAAGTATTCTGACGTGAATCTGAGTAGTTTCGATCTGATTTTCATGCTTAGTTTACGTGTTTTTCTTTCATTCCGTCTAGTGTACGCAGATCTGATGTGTTTCCGAGTTGCAGCAAGATAACGACGACCAAATCTCTATATTCTGTTCGAATCTCGCTTTTTGCTCTGTTTTGTTCATCTGCAAGTTTAATTTGGTTGAGAGGATGCATTTTGCTGCGAGCTAGCGTCAGAGTTTGTTAATCTGCAGTTCTTTCCGTACTTGCCATTTTTGGAATTATGGTCCCCACTTTCAGTCATATTCTGTTTAGCTAGATTAGGTAGTTGTTTACACTGTCTAGGAAGTGGTTATGTTTCTTGTTGTCGAAGTCTGAATTTACAAGTTTAACATGTCCTAGGTCTAACATTTACATTTTCTGCCTAGGTCTAGAGTTAGTTTAAAATTCTCAACCCTTTTGTTGCGTGGCAGCAGCCATTTGTCTGTCCAAAGTCTCTGAGCACTACTTTGCGAGTCCATCTTTGTGGGATCGACCCCACTTCCCTATACTAATTCATAGTATTCGGGTTGAGGGATTTATATTTTTTTGAAGGGGAGTCGATGTGTGTCCAACGACCAAGCACTTTATGTTCTCTTAAGTTCCTAGACCTTGTGCTCTAGTGGATTTAAGGAGCGTGGTGTCTTGACCAAGCGCTTGCAGTGATCTATTTCTGTGCACACGCGATATAAAAGAAAATACCTCTCTTCAAATGGCGCCGTTGCCGGGGATGGATGGCGTACTTTGTGTTAGTGCCTAGAGTTTTTGGTGTGAATAATTTTAATTTACTTTTTCTTTCCGTTTTCTTTGTAGTACATGAGCAGGAGCTTCCACCGGAGTAACTCGTCTGGTTGGAAATACGGTCAGTTCGTTTGGAAGATCAAGGATACAGCCTCCACTGTGACTACCAGATCAGGGTTCACGACGGGAGATCCGTTCCCGACTGAGTTTTTGAGTGACGAATCCTGGGAATCTTCAGGACGAACAGATCCGGAGTCCCCACCAGAATCGGAAACAGAGTCAGAAACAGGGGAGGAAGAGGAAGTTGAGATGGCACACGTAGCGGACCCAGATCCAGAAATAGGGTCACTAACGGCTCATCTCGATGTAGAACCAGCACACGCAATAGTGATGAACCCACGTCAGAGATCTATTGAGATCAAAACGAATGTGTTAGGTGTCTTGCCAACATTTTCTGGGCGAAGGAGTGAATGCCCGTACGAGTTTTTGAACGAGTTTAGCAAGTTATGTGGCATTCAAAAGAGGCCTAATGATGCGACAGAGGAGGACTATCTTTTGCGCGCGATTCCTTTCACTCTAAAGGGGGAGGCAAATACATGGTTGTTGCGATTACCCCCGGATTCTATCCGCACCTGGAGGGACTTTAAATTGGAGTTCCTAGATTACTTCTTTCCATCCAACAAGACGAACGCTCTGAAGAAGGAGATAGTGGAATGCAAGCAGGATTACGATGAGTCATTGAGCCAATACTGGTCAAGGTTCAAGGGATTGCTGGACGCATGCCCGAATCATCGGATGATAGAGGCAGAGACCTACTCTCTGTTTTATGAAGGGGCAACTCCCGAGTCTAAGGATTTGATGAACTCCTCGAGCGGGGGGAATTTTACAAGAAAGAGAGGAAGTGAGGCAAGAGAGATTTTGGGAAGATTAATCGACGCCAAGAAGGCGTATGACAGTACGAGGAATGCTGTGAGAAGAGGCTCTGTGAATGCATTGAGGGAGCAGGAGGATGACAAAGTTGAAGCAAGGATTGATAGGCTGGAGAAAGCCTTGCTGAATGCTATCGAAAAAACTAATACAGCCGCACCAAGGGAAACGGCTAAGTTGTTAGGTCCAGTAGATAATCAACTCCAGCAATATTACGGACCTCAGGAAGGTGATTACCATGCCCAGGCGAACGCGATGGGAAGTTGGAATCCTGATGGAAGTTGGAACCAAGGAAGACAAAGAGATGCACCCTGGAGGAATCACCCGAACTTTAGATGGTCTGAAAACGAGCAAAGCCAGCCAGCACCCCAACTGAGTATACAGTCCGCACCGCAGCCCGAGAGGCAGGGTAACTGGAGAAATCATGAGGGGCAAGGAAATTGGAACAACCGTAATCAAGGAGATCACTCGACCTGGGGAAACAAGAATCAAAATTATCAAGGGAATTCTTATGTACCACCACATCAAAGGAATTTCCAAGCACCTTACCCAGGTCAAGGAAGTAATTTCAACAACAATCCAGGAGGTCAAGGGCACATTCGCCCAGGCCAAGGAAGTGGAACAAACTAAAATATAGGGCCAGGCCCTAGTCAGCCAAGCTCTAGACCAAGGAACCTTGATGAGATGGTTCACGACCTTGTTAGTTCCCAGCAGCACATTCAGAACAATTTACAGTCGAACAATGATGTGGTCCACAAGCTTCAGGATGCGCAGCAAGAACAGAAGGCGGCAATGGATATGTTGGCCAAACAGTTGTCTCAAATAGCTACTTCCTTGAGTGATATGCGGGGAAACGAGGGCAAGATTCCTGCATCGGTAAGATCACCTGACAAAGCCAATATTAGCCAGATCACGCTGAGATCTGGGAAGGAGTACGAAGGGCCGGTCATGAGGTACAGAGAGGTCACGACCACCATTAAGGATAAGGAAACAGAGGAAAAAACCACTGAATCAAGAAACTCGGTTGAAAGCAACCCTGCAATTAGAGATGAACTTCAGGCAGGAGATTTAGAGAAACGGCTGCCCAGGACAATCGAACCATTTTTCCTAGATCCAGAACCGGAATTGGTAGAGAAAAAAGGAGTCGATGAATCTTCAGCAGGTGAATGTTCCGGAACCGGGAAACGACCAAAACCTTTCCCAAACCGAGGAGAGGCAAAGAAAAAGAAGGATGAGCCAGTGGATCTTATGGATATTTTCGGGAAACTGGAGATAAATCTACCCTTCTTACAGGCTTTGAAAATGCCAGTTTTCAGCAAGTTCATCAAAGAGTTTATAGCTGGGAAGGCTAGACCAAGTGGAAAAATCTTGATAGGCGAGAATGTGTCCGCGGTAATTCAGAAGCGGAGGATGCCTTCGAAATGCAATGACCCAGGTATGTTCACCTTGCCTATTTCCATCGGCGATGTAAAAATTGAGCATGCTATGTGTGACTTGGGAGCATCCATAAATGTGTTACCCCTGTCCATATACAAGAGGTTAGTGGGAGTAGGTATGGTGGATACGAAGGTTGTGATCCAATTGGCGGACAGGTCATGCATCTGCCCTGAAGGAGTGCTCGAGAACGTAATAGTCAAGGTACACGACTTCCTGTACCCGGCTGACTTCCATGTGATTAAGATGAGCGATAATGAGTCTGTAGAGTCTGGCGGAGTATTATTGGGGAGACCTTTCCTGCGAACTGCTAAGACTATCATTGATGTCTTTGATGGTACTATCTGTCTCGATTACAATGGGGATAAATATACATTCAGCATAGATGAGGCAATGAAGAAGCCACTTGATGTTGAAAATATGCATTCTGTAGATATCATTAACCCCTTGGTCCAGGAATACCTCGAGACTGAATTAATGCAGGGACAGATTGAGAACTCAGAGATGAGTCATGCTGTTGATAGGGAGGTGGCCAGTTGGTGCCAAGCAATGAATACGAGCAAGTTGTCAGATGAAGAGCTAGCAGAAGCAATTCTGGAATTTTGCACCAAGCCCGAGCTATCCAGATCGAGGGAGACACTTTATGGGGCAAGCAAGGAAGATCTTCCTGGATCGACTAAGGGGATGACGACTGGAGCAGCAGAAAAGAACCCCCTGCCCCAGGAAAAAGATGTTCCCAAGAAGGAGTTGAAAACACTTCCGCCAGGCCTAAAGTATGCTTACCTTGAGGCGAATGAGACTTTTCCGGTGATTATCAACAGCAACTTGATCAAGGAACAGGAAGAGGAGCTGCTGAAAGTCATCCGAAGGAACAAGAACGCTATTGGTTGGACACTTTCTGACTTGGTAGGGATTAGCCCTGATCTGTGCATGCATCACATTCGATTAAATGAAGGAGCGAAACCCTGCAGAGACCCTCAACGCAAATTGAATCCCAATACGAGGGAAGAGGAATTGAAGGAGGTATTGAAGTTGTTATCCCTAGGAATCATTTATTCCATACCAGACAGTGAATGGGTTAGCCCAGTACACATGGTACCCAAAAAGTCGGGAATCCAGGTTGTCAAGAACGACAAGAATGAGTTGGTACCGACCAGGCTAGTCACCGGTTGGAGGATGTGCATTGACTACAGAAAATTGAATGAGGTAACCAAGAAAGACCATTTTCCCCTTCCGTTCATTGACCAGATGCTGGAGAGATTAGCAGGCAAGCAATATTTCTGTTTCTTGGACGGATATAGTGGGTATTTCCAAATTTACGTGGACCCCGAGGACCAGGAGAAGACAACTTTCACGTGTCCGTTCGGAACGTATGCATATCGGAGAATGCCGTTTGGCCTTTGCAATGCACCAGGCACTTTTCAACGATGTATGATGAGTATTTTCTCAGACCTGCTGGAAGATTGCATCGAGATCTTTATGGACGACTTCACTGTATATGGGGATTCATTTGATTCATGTCTGGCGAGCTTGGATGTAGTGCTGAGAAGATGTCAAGAGAAGCACTTGGTTTTGAATTTCGAGAAATGCCACTTCATGGTCCCTGAAGGAATTGTCCTGGGGCATGTAGTATCGGAAAGGGGCATACAGGTGGACCAAGCAAAAGTGGACGTGATATCAAAACTGCCCCACCCGACAAATCAAAAGGAAGTGAGGGGATTCCTAGGTCACGCAGGATTCTACAGGAGATTTATAAAGGATTTTGCCAAAATTGCTCAGCCACTCACTCATCTGTTGCATAACGATGTTGAGTTTGTTTTTAATGAGGGGTGCATTAAGGCTTTTCAGCTGCTGAAGGACAGACTAGTATCTGCCCCCATCATCAGAGCACCTGATTGGGGTTTGCCGTTTGAAATCATGTGCGATGCGAGTGACTATGCAGTAGGGGCGGTGCTAGGTCAAAGAGTTGATGGAAAAAGTTACGTGATTTTCTATGCGTCAAAAACGCTAAATCAAGCCCAGAAAAATTACGACACCACGGAGAAGGAAATGTTGGCAGTCGTGTACTCTTTTGAAAAATTTCGACCATATCTGCTCGGGTCGAGGGTGATAGTCTTCACAGATCACGCTGCGATAAAGTACTTACTGGCAAAGAAGGAGTCTAAGCCAAGGTTGATCCGATGGGTGTTACTGTTACAGGAGTTTAACTGGGAAGTCAGAGACAAGAAGGGGACGGAGAACAAGGTGGCTGATCACCTGAGTCGCATTTACCAAGGTGAGACGGATGAAGCAATACCTGATGCGTTCCCGGAAGAACATCTTTATTATTTTAACGATTCTCCTAGACCTATCTACTGGCCTACATTACATAAGGATGCATTCGAATTCTGCCAGAATTGCGAAAGGTGTCAGCAGATTGGAGGAATTTCTAGAAGGGACGAAATGCCACAAGTTCCGGTGATTGTTTGTGAGATTTTCGATGTTTGGGGTATGGACTTTATGGGTCCATTTCCATCTTCATATGGGAATACATACATACTTGTGGCGGTGGACTACGTTTCGAAATGGATAGAGGCAAAAGCTACGACCTCCTGCGAAGCTGTGGAAGTAGCCAAATTCCTGCGGTCTAACATTTTTAACAGGTACGGGATCCCTAGGGCTGTCATCTCAGACCAAGGAACCCATTTTAAGAACCGTACAATAGAGGCTCTCATGAAGAAATACGGAGTCCACCATAGGTTGTCTACACCTTATCATCCTCAGTCCAATGGCCAGGCAGAAATATCAAATAGGGAGATAAAGGCCATTCTCGAAAAAACGGTGAACCCGTCTAGGAAGGATTGGAGTAAGAGACTGGATGATGCATTATGGGCTTATAGGACAGCTTATAAGACACCTATTGGTATGTCACCATATAGGTTGGTATTCGGAAAAATGTGTCACTTACCCGTGGGAATCGAACACAGAGCATACTGGGCGGTCAAAGAGATCAACATGAATCCGCAGGCTTGTGAAGAAGAGAGGAAGATGCAGCTCCAGGAACTGGAAGAGTTACGGCTTGAGTCTTATGAATCTGCCATGTGGTATAAGGAAAAAACTAAGCTTTGGCATGATAAAAATCTCCGGGTCAAGGAACTCAGGGTAGGACAGAAAGTCCTTTTGTTTCAATCCAAGCTCAAGTTGATGCCTGGAAAGTTAAAGTCTAAATGGATTGGGCCTTACATCATCATGGGACTTCGAGCAAACGGAGCAGTTGAAATCCAGGGAAGTGCACCAAATTCCATACATTTTCTTGTCAATGGACATAGGATAAAGGTCTTTAGGGATAGCTCAGAGTTGTGTGTAGTGGACGAAGTGCCACTACGCGCACTCTTTGATATCACCTAACCAGTCTAGGAAGGAAGTGTTTTTAAAATATCTCCTGGGTCTAGTAATTAAAAGTTTGACCATACCCTGATCCAGGAAATTTTGAGAACACTTGACAACAATTTTGTAAATATTTAATTGCTTTCTTTAAATCAAGAAAAATCCAAACAAATAAAAAAATTTTATTCTTCCAAAAATATTTTCGAAACACCAGACCCATCGGGAATGTTTTTGATGCTGTCATATCCTAGACCCGGGGAGTTTGGCGTTTCATATTTGTTTTTTTTTAGTTTGATGTTTTCTTTTAGTGTGTTTTGGCAGAAGGAATTTACTTGAGTAAGGAATTGTGGGGTAAAAGAGTTTTGGAGGGAGTTGGCACTGGTCCGGATTTCAAAGAGCACTTTATGGGGAGGCGTACGGTCGCTAGCGTCACCACCTGCACCCGCCTGCAAAAGGAAACTGTCCTCTCCAATGCCTACACTATGATCGGTTTTGGCTTTTTTATTTTTTTCATTACTCATTCTCTCTCCAAATATTCTCTCTCCCAAATCAAAAACCCAAAATTTCAATCTCTCTCTAACCCTAATCTGAAAATTTCGCCCAAGTTCTTTTCAAAATTTTCTGCAGAATACCATGGATAACCAACAAGGAACCAGCAGCGCTTCTGGATCCGCCGAGAAGAGTGCGGCGGAGTTCATGAATGAACTATTTCAGAAGTTCGGAGGGGCCGATAAAGCGATGCAAGCGTTCGCGATGTTTGCAATGGGACAACCCATGCCAGCCGTTCCAACAACCACCGTGACACAACCGGAGGTTGTCGAGACACCACCCACTGCTGTACAAGAAACCGCGCCGGAGGCTGCTACCATTATTCCAGAAGAAACCACCTCTGCCCAGGACACAGTCCCAGAAACCGCCACCAGGCCGGAGGACGATGCAGTGCCCGACGCTCCAGGATCACCCATTGCGGAGATTCGCGAAGTAGAGACAGATCTGGCCGCGGGACTGACGTTATTGGCCGTAAGTGAACCCAGGTTAGGTTCTGATTCTCAGAAGGAATCCCCTGTTTTAAAGTTTGGAGGTGATGGTGTTTCAGAGGGAGTAAACCTTGATATTTCTGCTGTGAATTTGGTGGAGAGTGTTGTTGGGGGGGTAGATGCTCTTGTTGCGGTAGTTGAAGACACCGCTATTACTGTTAGTAGGGTTGAGGGGGAAACCCCTGTTCTGGAGGCGTCTGTTGAGAGGGATGCCGTTGTTGATGATGATGATGTTCAAGTGGGCGGAGAAGCCCTAAATTCTGAGAAGGATGTAGAAAAGGAAACCCTAGACGTAGTTGGGGGCGATGAAGCCCAATTTACTGAGGAAGATGTTGATGCGGGAAGGACTCCCGAAAAATCTGTGGGCACTGAAGCCCAACCTGAAGGAAATCTTACGGGGTTAGAAACTCCTGTTTATATCACGGGGGCAACCCCATTGTTAGCAGAGGAAAGTGGAGCACTCGATTCTGAGGGTGCTCAAGAAACTGTCGATGCAGGACTCAACATGATAGTGGATTTAACTGAGGTCTCTGAGGAGGCCGATTCGCAGCTTAATCTAAGGGAAACAAGGAGACGGACACGTCGGAGTATTCTTGATGACATTGACGTATCTGCCCAACAAAAGGAAAAGGATACGCTGGACCTAGCGACAGCCGTGTCTGCGCAGGAAGACTCCCCCAGGCCGAGTGGAAGGGAGAGTGACGGAGAGGGGCGCCGCGCGAGGGCTAAGAAGAGGAAAGGGAAACAAATTGCTTCCTCCTCGACCGAGAAGGAGAGGGGGAAATCTACTGAATCTCCACTTCCTCCACCCGCCAAGGTACCATACGCCACAGAGCCCGAGAATCCTGCCAGGTCCAGTGATTCAGAGGAGGAGCAAGACGAGGATGTACTGAACTTTGAGCCGACGGAGATTTGGATTACAAACGAGCTGCTAGACGATATGAGAAGATTTGACGATCCAAAACGTGTGGCCATATACAAGGAAAAGAGTGCTGAGGGAAAGGTGGCGAAGTCCGGAAAAATGTACCACCCGGCGGAACTCAAACATATTAGCTCTAACGATGAGTTCAGGGGGTATATAGATGCAATCGGTTTTGATTGGTTACTAAAGCACAGCACTTTCGAAGTTCCAGTCGACGCGGCCCGTGAATTCTTTTCCACCTTCCGGTTCAAATCCACCGCCGATTTGGATGCGGATTCCATAGCTTTCAGGCTTTTTAATGAAGAACATAGGATGAGTATCCGGGAGTGGACGCTGCGGATGGGCTTGCTAACGAGAACAGAAGATGATGAGGGCCTGTGGAACGACAGAATGGTTGGTCCGCCGAAGTTGACGCCAGGATTTCAGGCACAAGGTGCGTGGGAGTTCTTGACTCACTCAAGAGTGGGTCAATTTAAAACAAGTTTTTCGAAGGCACACCATATAGAAAATCGGGTCCTGCGATTCGCCCAAACTTTTGTTAGCTACAACTTGATGGGCACTGCCAACAACGCCCTGACGACCGCCGACCTATACTTTACGTGGTGCATGGCCACAGGAGTACGAGTTCATTTGGGTTATTGGTTAGCCCAAGCCTGCCATCAAGTCACCTCCAACCCGTCCAGGCATCTGTACACGTGCCATCTTCTCGGGGCCTATTTGCAGCGCAACATTGTAATTAAAATCAGCAAGGCCTGCCGTGTAGTAAAGATGTGCTCAGCCCCGGAAGTCTTCAATTTCGACTTTTTTTTTCAACAAGGGGTTGCTGATCGCCCGAGGGAAGGAGGTGTATTTTTATGAGGTCGGTAAGTCAGAGGCACAAGTCAAGCAGGAACCCGATGGTGTGGAGGTAAAGGATCAAGCCACTGAGGACGAAGTCAGGCTGATGGTTCAGGGAGTTCAGAAAGAAGTTGAGGAGGTAAGGAAAGGAATCAACGGGGTACGCAAGGAAATGACTGAGATCCGAAGGGAATTCGGAAAAAGCAGGGAAGAGGCCGCAGTCCTGAGGGGACGTATCACCGATTGGGTGGCTTCGTCAAGTGAGCAAACCAACAGGATGGCGGAGGGTGTTGCTTTGATGACGACCATGCTGAAATGGCTGCACAAAAAGTTCCCGGATGCATCAGAAACTATTCCTGGGTCTAGCGGCAACATTACAACGCTAAGTCCAGGAAGTGTATCCGCGCAGAAGCCATCACAAGGCCCGAGGCCTCACATCACCCCCTCTTCCGCTAGACCCGTGGTCCTGAGGACAGCCATACCCCGACCTACTGCTGACAGACCAGTGAAGCCGGAGATGCCGGCCAGGAAGAAAGCAAAGGTGACCCAGCCGACGGTGCCACCAAAGTCTGGCTCCCACGGGGGCCAGACACCGAATTGAATTTCCCCTCAAACCCAAGTAACTTTTTCTTTCTTTTATTTAACAGTTCTTTCGTTTTATTTCTATTTTACCTGCCAGCATGCTAGGTTCTGTATATATGTGTTGAACCCTTCCACTTAGACCAAGCATTGGTCTAAGTGTGAGAAGGGGTTCTATGTCATAGCATGTTTTGTGTTGTATGTGTTCCTTCTCCCACTTAGCCCAATGCTTGGTCTAAGTGTGAGAAGTTTGTGTTTTGTTGAGTTCGTTTCATGTCGCCACTAACTGGCCTGCTTTCCACTTCATACGGATTGCTTGGGGACAAGCATAAATGAAGTGGGAGGGGGGATGCAGTTAGTGCAGTTAGTGTCTTGTACATATTCTGTTAGGTCTAGGAGTTTGTAGAAGTTTTTTTTAGGTTTCGTGTTTGCATAACTGGTATAATAAATAGCAAAAAGCCCCTTAGGGAGAGTAATTGAAGAGAAAATACATGCTAATTTGTGAATCCTTTTCTCTTAATAAATCAAAGTCAGTTGGATGAAGTAAGAACGATAGAGGATGCCTTAGATAACCCAGTTGTGCAGCCCTACTATAAGAGCGAGTTATAAGCCTATACACTTTGAGCTAACTTGTAAAAAGAATGGGCTACCACTTGATGCTTAGGGAGAAGAGTCTGACGGAGAAAAAAATAAGGTTCTGGAGGTATAAGCTGGACGAAGTCCAGGAAAAGGAGGTATAAGCTGGACGAAGTCCAGGGGAGGAGTTAAAATAATAAAACCGGAGGTATAAGCTGGACGAAGTCCAGAAAAAAAAAAAAAAAAAAAAAAAAAAAAAAAAAAAAAAAAAAAAAAAAAAATTAAGGGCAGGAAGCAGTAGTAACCAGACCCAGGAATAAAAAGGAGACGGTAGGAAGGAGAAACTCTCATAACCCGATGCATCAGCGGAGTAACTTTAACTTAAGAGCGATCCGATCCTAACATCCCTGGTGAGGAATGAGTGATCGAGTGAATCTAACAATTGGGAAGTCAGAAGGCTATCTTGACGAACTGACAACTCGACTAGATAGAAGAAGGGAAGGGGAGGAATCTGAGGCTGTAAACGCTTGGATTGACCTTAAACTTGTGGGGATGGCTGCTAGGAAAATACCAGTTTATGCGCTTATGTGTTTTCTTTTCTTTTGTGATTTTTATGTGTTTCGTGTTGTAGTTGTCTAGGTCTAGGAGTCTGTTTTGTTTGTAGAATAGTACTTGGGGGGGCCGTGCTGGGGTTTGGAGCCCCTTGCACAGCGGAAGTCATGCATTCACAAATAAATCAGATCTACAGATCTATTTGACCGATTATGGGATTAATTGATTCACATGTTAAACATTGAATTGCATGCAAGAACGCACAAAAATCATGCTTAAGGAATTAAAATCCTAATTCATGATATTCTACGGTTTAGGATTACCGATTTGATTCTCCAAAGAATCGACGATTGCTTGCGCCTTCTCCACGTGATGTTCTTCGTACTCAACCACGAATCTTCTAATCTGTATCCCGAACTCAGAATCTGACCTTTGGGTGGGCAAAGCTTATCAGAATCGAAAAGAGCTTGATTAGAAAGAAGACAGAATATCAATTTTCTCAAAAACTGATTTTTCGTCCACTCCCAGAGGGGAGCACGAAAATTAATGATTAATTCTCATTAAATCTCCTTTCTAATATCCTTTTATATAGAGTTATGATGGGCCAGATTAGGGATCCATGGATGTTGGACTTGGGCCAAACCTGTTGGACTTTTACTAATTAAATTGAGCCCCAATTTAATACAAATCCAATAGAATATTATTATCATCCACTATAGTATAATAATATTGACTGCCCGTCCAATCCCAAATTACGAGTAATCCGGGCATTACCTCTTTAATTTATTATTTCCCGTGTTTAAGATATAAATATCCATTAATTAATTTAAGTCTGCTATTTGACTTTAATTAATTAATATCTTTTTCCAAGAGTTGTCTAGTTCAAAATCTTTATTTATTATTCTGGAATAAATTCCAACCGGCCGGGTTTCTGAATAATAAAACCTTTTTCGAACACCTCTTGAGGATATTATCAAACTGGACTCACCCAGCACACGATTCATTGCAATAACAATACTAGCACCTCTAGACATTGATCACCACTACCCAAGATACCAGGATTCTTGGATTGCGAAAAATCCGCACCATTTGATAAATCAAAGTAGTGCATAATCAATATCGTATGCTCAATGTTATGTCAACAATGATTAAGAAATAACAATCACCGAGACCTCGTCTTTCAGTAAATAGCAAGAAAGACTTATCTCAACTGTTAGATCCTTCAGTGCTATACCACACCAGTGTCGTTTATTTCCTAAGGTAAGGAAACATGCAGACTGACACTGCAACCTTTCACGATAGGTTGCCAAAGCCTATCTAGGTTGTGAAATTCTATTTCTCTTCTACAAAGGACCGACTGAGTCACCTTCTGTGAACGTCGTTCACGACCAGTCTACTATGCAGAAGAATTAGACTTATTTGCTTCTTATACATTTAAATGTTTGAGAAACATCTTATAAATGCTTAAGCAAACACCAATGCGATAAAATTACTTCTTCTCGCCTTAGGTTAAAAGTGGATTGTAGAGTTAATTATATACAAGCAATTCTATCCGTGCAACATGCTCGAAATATGCTTTTCAGTATACCAATCCTAACAATCTCCCACTTATACTCAAAATCATGCTTTCGAGTATACCCACTGCCAAAACTCTCCCACTTATACTCTAAGCAGGTCTCGGGCCATGATACATCGAACTACCGTACTTTTCACCTCATGTGTAAAACATGTTGCCATATAGGCATTTTGTGAAAAGTTCTGACAGGTTGTTCTCTGATGATATCTTGGAAACCATAACATCTTGTTGCGCACTTAATCCTTAATTAATTTCATACTTCATCTCTATGTGATTGCTTAGCTTTATCAGATCGTGTTTCCCTTGAGTTAGACATATGACTAGAGTAATTATAACAAAATATAATACTCATACACATACTCGGAATCACGGTCAAAGCTATTAGGAAGTTACTGAGATTAACAACTACCTTAGTTGTTTCTGATGAAACCACACTTGTAATTTTCATGATGGAGTCTATGATTTGATCAACACTTCTTCATGTCTCAGTATTCAACTCCTAAAGTGAACACATAGTCAGAGGATGACTCGATCATCAATCAACTATAAAATCAAGTCGATGTAACCTAAAGGACATAACATGGATGTCTGGTAAATTAGAGCATACCGTTTAGTCTTCTTCAAGTACTATAGTATATTCTTTACCCAATCCAATGTCCTTGGCCATGGTTAAAATGATATCATGCTTCTATGCCAACGGCAAAGCTAATATCTAACTTAATACACTTCATAGCATATATAAGACTTCCAATTATGGAACTTGTCTCATTCTTCTTGATCTCATTCAATGTCGAAAAACACTTGACTAGAGACAAAATAATTCCATCTAGAAAAGGAAAAACTTTTTCTTGGAATTTTCAATGTTAAAGTGTCTAAGTATTGTGTAGACGTAGGATTCTTTAAGAAAACATACATTCTTTTTCTAGCAATCTAATGACACAGATGCTTAGAATGTAACTAGATTATCTTAAATCCATCATCCTTAAACTGGGTAGACGACCAGTTTCCTACGCTAGATAACCCTCTTAGTTGTTTATCAACTTTTTTTAGATGTCATCATCGTAGAGTACCAAGAATACCAAATATAGTGCACTTTCAACTTTCTTGCCCTGTATTACATAACCATTAAGATGTTCCATGCAGATGATCTCCTCAAGACTTCTACTTAAAGAAAACCGTCTTGACAATCATAGTACACACATCCTAATTTATGTAGGCTACAATAGACAATATACAGATCGACTTAGGAAAAAAATGGCAGGCGAGATTATAATTCCCTCTGAGTATAACCCTTTGCCATTATTCTAGCCTTTTGAGATCCATGCTTACACTTGCAGGTCCACTAGCTCCCACTGACTGAAATAGTCTATGGGTAGTATCGCAAGTCTTGCAAACATTCTTGTCTATTTAAGATTGTTATTCAGAATCTATCATCTTATCAAGAATGATTATCTGAATAAGTCATTGTGTCCTTGTAGTTACAGGGATTATGTTCAAGTTGATCTAAGACTGAGTCTTAAGACTCTTTTAGACCCATGAACTTATTATGTTCGCAAAGAACGCTCCCACTACGACACTACTCTTACAATCTTAGGTACAAACGTTGATTTTCTTAGTGCATAAGTTTCTAATGGTATGACTTCTTGATTAAGATGGAAAATAGATATTCTCATTATCTTGAGAATTATCATGTTTGTTAGGCTTGTAGTTCTCCTCATAATCTTCATCAAAAAATCTAGTATTCGTGTAAACAAACACATATCTTGCCGTGAAGATTATAGAACCTGTATCTTTTCTATCATTTGGGACAACCTTAAAACATACCTCAGTACACAACTCCAATTACTTGGATACCTTTTCCAAAACATGTCTTGGAATAACTCCACACCTTGAGATGTGCTGGACTAAACTTACCTCTAGTCCACAACTCATGTGTTGTAGAAGGTACTGATGTTATGGTAGTTTCTTTAAGGTATAACTCGTTGTTTCCAACGTATATCCCATCAATGATAAGGTGTTATTGAGTAAAACTGTTCACTTATCGAACTTGTCTTTGAGAGACTTCGATATCTTCTTATATGACTATCCCATTCTTTAGAAGAATGCTTGGAGTAGTCAACTAGGATTTAACTCCCACTACTGATCTTAACTCATTTGCTCGTCTCCTATGGTGTAAACCATTGAGACTTACTAGTCTTTCTATGTTGCATCTCTATAAGTATTCTGAATCCCTTGAACCACCAAAGGATTCTAACTTATAGTGCATCAACCAGACTTACTTGACCTTTAAGCTATTTAACAATCAAGTTGTTAAAATCTTGATAGTCACTTGAGTTAGGAAAAATTAGTTTGAACAATTACTAAGTACTTTCTTGGCCTTATGATTAAGTACCATAAATACTTTATCATTCATTGTTTAAGAATTTGAACTGTGGCGTTTAACTCAATCTTTTTGCAATTATATTGTTTAGATACTATGATGTATAATTTATTTTTCTATGGTACTATGATAGATATTCGATCCACATTTCTCAATAATGCACGCATTATCAAATGACATCGAACATCATTTAATCATTAACAAGTTTAGAAACTGAAACTGAATTCTTTCCAAACTAAACTGTACCAATAAAACAAAGTCTTATACATCAAAACAAAATAATAAAGTGAGCATAAAAAATTGCTCCCACTGCAACAACTGCCCAACTGGATCTAGATCTCTCTTTTAGAAATTGCATTGTTATCTAAGTCATTGTCCTTCTATAGAAGAGGTCAATCCGACTTACAATGCATCTTCTCTTTGCTTTTTCACCTAATTTATCTTGTCTTTCTTGCTTTCAGCAGACATTGATGACAATTCAGCTCTTCCCTCTTTCCATTGCTAGTCTTCTGTTCGATTGAACTGAGACATAGGAAAGATGCAGCCTTAATGAATTCGTCAACTATCATGTTAACTTCCTCCAATAGTAATTAAGTGAATATAATGCTTAAGGTTTTCAACTTTTCAGTAACAACCTTCATATAATCACTTCCTATTACATTTGGCGATGAACTGAGTGTAGAAAATATTTGAGTAACTGAATCAGAAGATTCCTCAAAACATTCTATCTCTTGTGGATAGTCCAATAGAATCTGGACAACGTCCTTATTGGATATCTCTTTATCATCAATAAAAACCAAGACTTGTCTCACTACTTAAAAGAAAGTAGTTTGATCTTCTTCCTCAAAGAACTTGTCAAGTACATGCATAAAATGCATTCTCAAACTTTCTTTGTGGAATTTTGTCGAGGAAATGGAGGACATGAATTGGCGAGTACAAACTTTAAGTTTTCAGCAATGAGAATCTTATCCATTTACATTTCCAGTCTACATAATTTTGGCCTTCGAGTTTGATTTCATTAAGGTTCGCAGACATTATTAAGAATTTGGCTAAGAAGAAATAAAACTATTTATCGCATACTATGCTTAATACATAATCGCAAACAACCACAAAACAATTTATGTATCTCGCAACCGTGAAAACCAAAATAAGTACGCCTCTAGGGAGGTCATACAAATTTGGATTCCAACAATTTCCTGGTCACAATACCGACGAATAGTCCAGAGACCACTAAGGTGGCATGGCCGCCAAATATTGCCTAAGCTTTAACCATAAATATTAGCATCTAGGAATTTCGTTTCTGTTTTGATACTCCTTCTAGGGAAGGTCGCACGCCACTAACAAAATTCCATAGCTATCTTATAAATATGTTTAAACATATGAACTTGCAATTTCGTAGGATTATGGCTCCCACTAGGGTGGGTCGCGATAATATTAGAAACATGCTTCCAGATTAAACAATTTACCATTAAGAAGTCTAATCTTATGAACTTGCTATTTCGTAGGATTATTGCTCCCAATAAGGTGGGTCGCGATAATATTAGAAACTGCTTCATATATGGACCAATTTATGGAGACCATATACAACGCACTGTTGTAATTATCGCTTAGTCATTTTAAACATGGTTTTTGCATTATCATCACATAAGTAGATAAGACAGATAATCCACTTAAAACAGATTAACACCAAATAAATAGATAAATCTATTTAATTCATGGTGATTAATCATTGGATAATTATTTAAATTATTTAATAAATCTAGGAAAATTTAATTAAATAATTAATTGCTTATCTTATCCAAAATAGGAATCTCGGATTTGATAAGATTTATCTGGATAATGACTATCCAAATTAATTTAGGATTTATCTAGATAGAATTGAATCTATCTAAATCCTCTTAGGATTAATCTAGATTTTACATGGATAAAATCAAATCCTAAAATTCAAGATAAAACTGACCTTGGATTATCATTATCTAAATCTTACCAGGATATTTCAGGATAAAAACAAATTTCTCCAAATCCATAAGACGAAGATAAAATCCAATCATTCTAAGATTTAAACAATCTTAGATTATTTAGAATAAGAAACTAGAATTATCATATCTATTAGGATTCATACTAGATAAAATTAATTTTATCAAAATCCAATTAGATAAGGATTATCTTGTATTATCTTTATCCAAATTTATCTAGGATATTTTCTAAATAGAAATAAATCTATCTATATCCATAAAATTAGGATAAACTAGAATTAATATTAATTAATTCAACTAGGATTTAACTAGATAAACTGAATCTATCTTAAATCCAAAAAGATAATTACAATACAGGATTAACAATTATCTAAATCTACTAAGATATATTCTAGATAGATATAAATCTATCAATATCTATAAGATATAGATAAATTTAATTATCTTAATCTACTAGAATATTTTCTAAATAGAATTAATTCTATAAATATCCACAAGATAAAGATAAACATGGATTTTAATTATCCATATCTACTAAGATATATTCTAGATAGATATAAATCTATCAATATCTACAAGATATGGATAAACTTAATTAATGTTTATCTTAGTCTATCTAGGATTTATTCACATAGAATTAAATCTATATAAATCCATAAGACAATAAAATTAATTATTATTCTAATTTATCTAGGATTTATCTAGATAGAATTAAATCTATCCAAATCCATAAAATTAGGATAAAATCCAATTAATCCATAGTTTAATTAAAAATTAAATTTTAGATAATCCAATTAAAGATATATTAAAATCTTAATCTAAATCATATCTTGAATTATTTTCCAAATTGAATCCTAAGATTTGGAATCCCTAATCAAAATTTAGAACGCGAAGTCACGAGACGAGACAAAACGACGTCACGCATAGGGAAACCCTAATCTTGCGTCGTCGCACTCCCACTGAACCACAGCCGCCGCTGGGCTCCCACTCGTCTCGCGAGCTCGACGAGCCTGACGCCTCCGACGCTGCTGCGTCGACGTCGCTCACCGTCGCTGCTTGCTCCTGCTCGCTGCTCGCCTGCCCAGCGTCACAGCTTTCCTGTGCAGTCGCCCTTGGTGCCGCTGCTGCTGCGTCGTCGCTGCTGCGATGTCGCATTCTCAGTGGCTCCGACAACAGATTCCTCCGAGCCCGGAAACTGCCCAAGAAGGGCTCCCGCTCGAAAAACTGTCGCCGCCGCCAATCTGCTTTCTCGCATCTGCTCGATATCTGCAGCCTCCGGTGCTGCTCTCAGGCAGATTCTCCAATTCACGCAATTAAAACATAATGAATTCTTACGGGATTGTCGCAATTCACTCCACGTACAGGTAATTGGAATTAGTTGATTCATGAGCAAATATGCATGTAAATAGTAATGATTGCATATATTCAATGAATCAATTAGATCAAGGAATTCAATTCCCAAAATATACAGCGCAGCACTCCCTATTCCGACGTCGCAGATTTTCTGTTCTTCGTTCTTTGCATTCATCGTCGATGAAAAATCGACAAAACAATAATACAAACGGAAAAACATATGCGTTCAAACAAGTCATATAACATGAAATTAATCCACATAATCAGAGCCAAAAATTGGCTCTGATACCAATTGCTGGGGTTTGGAGCCCCTTGCACAGCGGAAGTCATGCATTCACAAATAAATCAGATCTACAGATCTATTTGACCGATTATGGGATTAATTGATTCACATGTTAAACATTGAATTGCATGCAAGAACGCACAAAAATCATGCTTAAGGAATTAAAATCCTAATTCATGATATTCTACGGTTTAGGATTACCGATTTGATTCTCCAAAGAATCGACGATTGCTTGCGCCTTCTCCACGTGATGTTCTTCGTACTCAACCACGAATCTTCTAATCTGTATCCCGAACTCAGAATCTGACCTTTGGGTGGGCAAAGCTTATCAGAATCGAAAAGAGCTTGATTAGAAAGAAGACAGAATATCAATTTTCTCAAAAACTGATTTTTCGTCCACTCCCAGAGGGGAGCACGAAAATTAATGATTAATTCTCATTAAATCTCCTTTCTAATATCCTTTTATATAGAGTTATGATGGGCCAGATTAGGGATCCATGGATGTTGGACTTGGGCCAAACCTGTTGGACTTTTACTAATTAAATTGAGCCCCAATTTAATACAAATCCAATAGAATATTATTATCATCCACTATAGTATAATAATATTGACTGCCCGTCCAATCCCAAATTACGAGTAATCCGGGCATTACCTCTTTAATTTATTATTTCCCGTGTTTAAGATATAAATATCCATTAATTAATTTAAGTCTGCTATTTGACTTTAATTAATTAATATCTTTTTCCAAGAGTTGTCTAGTTCAAAATCTTTATTTATTATTCTGGAATAAATTCCAACCGGCCGGGTTTCTGAATAATAAAACCTTTTTCGAACACCTCTTGAGGATATTATCAAACTGGACTCACCCAGCACACGATTCATTGCAATAACAATACTAGCACCTCTAGACATTGATCACCACTACCCAAGATACCAGGATTCTTGGATTGCGAAAAATCCGCACCATTTGATAAATCAAAGTAGTGCATAATCAATATCGTATGCTCAATGTTATGTCAACAATGATTAAGAAATAACAATCACCGAGACCTCGTCTTTCAGTAAATAGCAAGAAAGACTTATCTCAACTGTTAGATCCTTCAGTGCTATACCACACCAGTGTCGTTTATTTCCTAAGGTAAGGAAACATGCAGACTGACACTGCAACCTTTCACGATAGGTTGCCAAAGCCTATCTAGGTTGTGAAATTCTATTTCTCTTCTACAAAGGACCGACTGAGTCACCTTCTGTGAACGTCGTTCACGACCAGTCTACTATGCAGAAGAATTAGACTTATTTGCTTCTTATACATTTAAATGTTTGAGAAACATCTTATAAATGCTTAAGCAAACACCAATGCGATAAAATTACTTCTTCTCGCCTTAGGTTAAAAGTGGATTGTAGAGTTAATTATATACAAGCAATTCTATCCGTGCAACATGCTCGAAATATGCTTTTCAGTATACCAATCCTAACAGGCCGTGCATTGAAATTCGCCTTATTTCTTTTTCTTGTCTTTCATACTTAAGGACAAGCATGGTTTAAGTGTGAGCAGTTTGATAAGGCTAATTTCATGCATGGGTCTAGGGATTTAATTCGTGATTTTACTAGGACTAACGCACGTTTTAAGCCAGGTGTGTGAAGGAATTCGCCAGGTCCAGGAAAGAAGACCAAAAAATCACAAGGTCGAGGAACTGGCGATTTAGTGAACGATTATGAAGAGAATTGCTCGACGGAGGAAGCTCCAGAGTTGAAGGGTAGAATAGGGATTTCTACGAAGACTCAAGGGCTATGTCCGCATCTATAAAAGGCAGAAGCATGCAAGCTGGAGGGATCTTCCCGGGGGAGACCTCACCACAGCCTGTTGCTTAGTTCACTTTCCCACACACACACTTGATACTAGTTTTGAGGAGATCTCAGTTCGCACGTTCGGGTTTCATCTTAGCTTCCGATATGGTGTAACACCGCTCTTGTTAGGAGCGAAGAAACAATTTATTTTCCACTTTCTGCATTTTGCTTACTCTGCCGAGCTTCGTTGTTCGAAGCTCGGTTCGCTGTTTTCACCGAATAGTTTCTGCTTTAAATGCAAGTTTGATTTTCCGTTATGGCGATTGTGTTGATTTCTGGTTTGATCGTTTCGCTTATTGAGATTTTGGAGTTTTTAAATTGTCTGAGTTGGATGCGTTTCGCAGCTGTTTACTGAGTTATTGTAGGTTAATGGTCAGATCTGGGAGATTGGAGTTGGATTGTGGAGGAATTTTGGTTGGATTTGCTGGATTTGTTGGTTGTTGGGTTCGGATGTCTTGGATCCGGAGTGGATCAAGTATTCTGACGTGAATCTGAGTAGTTTCGATCTGATTTTCATGCTTAGTTTACGTGTTTTTCTTTCATTCCGTCTAGTGTACGCAGATCTGATGTGTTTCCGAGTTGCAGCAAGATAACGACGACCAAATCTCTATATTCTGTTCGAATCTCGCTTTTTGCTCTGTTTTGTTCATCTGCAAGTTTAATTTGGTTGAGATGATGCATTTTGCTGCGAGCTAGCGTCAGAGTTTGTTAATCTGCAGTTCTTTCCGTACTTGCCATTTTTGGAATTATGGTCCCGACTTTCAGTCATATTCTGTTTAGCTAGATTAGGTAGTTGTTTACACTGTCTAGGAAGTGGTTATGTTTCTTGTTGTCGAAGTCTGAATTTACAAGTTTAACATGTCCTAGGTCTAGCATTTACATTTTCTGCCTAGGTCTAGAGTTAGTTTAAAATTCTCAACCCTTTTGTTGCGTGGCAGCAGCCATTTGTCTGTCCAAAGTCTCTGAGCACTACTTTGCGAGTCCATCTCTGTGGGATCGACCCCACTTCCCTATACTAATTCATAGTATTCGGGTTGAGGGATTTATATTTTTTTGAAGGGGAGTCGATGTGTGTCCAACGACCAAGCACTTTATGTTCTCTTAAGTTCCTAGACCTTGTGCTCTAGTGGATTTAAGGAGCGTGGTGTCTTGACCAAGCGCTTGCAGTGATCTATTTCTGTGCACACGCGATATAAAAGAAAATACCTCTCTTCAGATATGTAATAGAGGGCAAGAAACACATGATTGAAAGCTTATGAAGACCTTTGTGGTCTTAGGCAAGCATCTAAATCAGAGATAAGTGTTTTGTCCAGATTGTCAAATGTTTGGAATTTGACATGTGCTCTTTAAGTGTGTAGTGTGCACAAGGAAGTTGAAAGTGCATTAAATATGGTATTATTGGTACTCTACGATGATGAAATCTATAAAAGTTGCAAACAACTAAGATTGGCATCTAGCGTAGGAAACTGGTTGTCTACCCAGTTTAAGATAAAGGATTTAAGAGAAACTAATTACATTCTAAGCATCTAAGTCTTTAAGATTGCTAGAAAGAATGTTGAGATTCTCTTAGGAAATCCTATATCTATACATAGCTTGGAACATTTTAGCATTAGAAATTCCATGAAAAGGTTGTTACCTTTCAAGATGGAATTGTCTTGTCTCTAGACAAATGTCGTTTGACGCTTAGTGAGAACAAGAATTATGAGACTAGTTCTGCATATAGATGTCTCATGTATGCTATGATGTGTACTAAGTTTGATATTAGTTGTGCATTAGCCTAGCAAGTATATATCATATTAACCATGGCAAAGGACTTTGATTGAGGTAATGAATATACCATAGTACTTGAGAAAGACTAATCGCTATATTCTAGTTTACCAGTCATTCATGTAATGTCCTTAGGGTTACACTGACTAATCTTATGACTAATCAGTGATCGAGTAAATCATCCTCAGTTTATGTGTTTACATTAGGAGTATACTCCTAGTAGCTTTGATCGTAAGTTTGAGTATGCCTATGAGTATTTTTACGCTAGCACAGGCTAACTCAAGAGGAACACGAGATCATAAGCTAAGCAATCACATAGAGAGATGAAATTAATTAAAGATCAAGAACGCAGCAAAGACATAGTGATGCAAAAGATATTATCAGAGAATAACCAAGCAGATTTTTCACAAAAAAATGCCTTTGTGGCAACATGTTTCAAACATGATGTGAAATGAATGGTAGTTCGATATATCTAGCTCCAATACCTGCTTTGTGTATAAGTGGGAGAGTTTTTGGCAGTGGGTATACTCGAAAGCATGTTTTGAGTATAAGTGGGAGATTGTTAGGGTTTAGTATACTGAAAAGCATGTTTCGAGCAAATTCGCACGAATAGGAATCTTGCTTGTATACGGAAAAACTCTACAATCCACTTTTAACCCGATTCAGTATTATTCGAGCAGTTTGCACGAATAGAATCAGCATATTATTACATTGTGTTTACTTTTGCGTTTATAAGATGTTTTATAAACATTTAAATGCATAAGAAGTAAACAAAGCCTAAGTCTTTTGCTTAGTAGACTGGTTGTGGGCGTCGTCCACTTTAAGGTAACTACAGTCGGTTCTATGCAATGCTTTGCAAAAGAAAAAGAAGAATTTCACAACCTAGATAGGTTTTGGCTACCTATCGTGAAAGGTTGCAATGTTAGTCCGATTATTTCCAAGCCTTATTGAAATAAGATGACGTTGGTGTGGTATAGCACTGAATGGATCTAACAGCAAGACGTGTCTTTATGCTATCTACTGAAAGACGAGGTCTTGATAAATATTTAGTTCTTAATCAATGTACGTTAGCATTAGGCATACGATATTGAGTATCTACTACTTTGACTTACCAAAGGTGCGGGTTTTTCGTCACCCAACGATCCAGGTATATTGGGTAGTGGTGATCATTATCTAGCGGTGTTAGGATTGCTATTATGTTGAATCGCACACGAGGTGAGTCTCGTCTGATAATGTCCTCAAGAGGAGCTTGAACAAGGTTTTATTATTCGGAAACTGGCCAGTTGGAGTTTTATTACTCTATGAATAATAAATAAGTATTTCTTGCTAAGTCTACTCTTGTAGTTAATAAGATGTTAATTAATTAAGTCCATATCAGACTTTAATTAATTAATGGACATTTATATCTTAAGCGTGGGAAATGAATAATAAACAAAATGGAAACCCGGAATACTTATAATTTCGGATTTGGATGGGGAGTTCAATATTACGTCTGTAGTGGCTGCTCGTAATATTCCAATATAAGCTTGTATTAAATTGTGGGTTCAATTTAATTAGTAAAAAGTTAATTGGGGGAGCCCATATCCAAAACCTTCCATAGATCCCTGACTGGGCTCAATATGAACTATTATAAATAGGAGAATAAAAGAGACAGAAAAACAAATTTTTTAGTGTGAGAATTTTCGTCCCTCTCTCTAATTAGAAGAGGAACGATTTTTTCTACTTCTTTTCTCCTCCGTGAGTTCTTCAGCTCCTCCTCCGTGAGAAAGTTCTGTCTTCTTTATTCGAGTCCTAGTGTTTCGATAAGATCAGCCCACCCTGATGTCGGAATACAGTTCGGGACACCAGTCAGAAGATCTGTGGTCTAGTATCGAAGATCATCGTGGAGAAGGCGCGAGCAATCGGCGATTCTTTGGAGAATCAACGAGGTAAATTGGCTAACTCCGTAGCAAGCATGTTTTAGGGATTTTTTGTGTGGGCGTGGGAAAGAATGCCCACATTGAGGCCATCCTTTTTGATATCGCCTATGCACACGTCGTATACCCCGTGTGGAGCCAAGTAATGTATTTTTTACATTAACTCACTTAATTATGTATTTTTTCGGAAATATTATTTATAGGTGGCACGGAGTTACTGAAATTGGAAATGCTCCACGACATTCAGTAGCTCATTATCGTGATCAATTATCACTGATTCGTCCTGGCCAGGTGAAATTTATTTTTGTTGTCTTAGTTAATGAATTTACTTACTATAGTATGAAATTAATTGTGATTTTTATATTATTTTTTTGTAGTTTTTGTGGACACCGTATGCAGATTGTATCCTGCCTGATTACTGCATTGATTCGACTGCATCATTCCTGTGTGACACTTATTTGGTGTGCTGGTCATTTCTCGAGGCACACGAGGCTGGATGCGTTTGCCGACAATTTAACCGCTACCAGCGTATTCCTCAGTATTGTGATAGGATGCTACATAATGCCAGACATTTGTGTAAAAGTCACTGCCGTGGGAGGAAGGGCGATGATTGGGTTAAGGTACATAAATTCTTCATTGATGAATGGGACTTGAGACACGACAGGTTCCAATAAACTTTTGACCATGCAACGGCGACAATGGATGGTCGCATTAACCCGGGCTATATGGCGTGGTACAATAGGATCACAGTGTCGTACCTAGTTCAACCTGGGACACAATCAACTGATGGGATCAACGAGTCAGCCTCTTCTATGAAAAAAATGGTATGTTATGTTTTTGTATATAAAAAAGTATTTAGTTTGAAGTTTGTATAGATTGATTGTAATGATTTTGTATTTGTGTTATCTAGGTTGAGACCCTTCAGGGGATATGGCATTTAACCTCTGAACATGACATAGACCCCCGGTTACGGCAGATTCAGGAAATGGCTGCTGAGGCCCTTCGTGCGACGAACCATACTGATGTGATGGAGTTTCCAACTTCGCAACGGCGAAGTATGGTCATGCCGCCACGCCCACCAACTTCTCTTCATCATGGACTGCCGGGTGTCCGGGTGGGTGGGCACGGGAATACACGACAACATAGGTTGTCGCAGCCGTAACCTGAGTATGCAGTACTAGAGCCCTCGAATCCGGAATATGATCCCCTAGGTTGGTCTGTCTACCCAAGGTCACAGTCTCAGTTGAGTGGTGCAAGATCCCAACAGCAAATTTCAGATCCGTATATCACTTTTACCCAAGCCGCCTACATATCAGTCCTTTTGTTCTCATCAAGAATTCTCCCCAATTTTAAAAATCTCATTTTCAAGAACATCATCTTCTCTACCAAGACCTACCCACATTACCAGTGACAATGTTGCTTTAACAACTCTCGACTTCATCTTCCTCTTCCAGTACCCATGCTGATAGTGATAACCAAGAAACCTCCTCACAAGCCCATATAGAAAACCCTAGCCCACCTACACCAACCACCGCTCCACCCCAAACAAGCGCCGCCACTCCACTACCCGAGGAGGACGAAGAAGCTCAACGGCGCTTGACAAGAATCCTCCGGAGTCTCCCCTCCGACGTGGATGTTGCGATGGTTTACGCCGCTGTAAAAGCCCAAATGGGAGTGATCCTGTCAAAGGACAAGGTCGTTGCCTCCATATCCCGAAACCCCACATCCACCACCCAAACACAAGCCCCACTTTGCAACACAGAACCTACACCCTTCGCTCCCTTAGTACAATACAGTAAGGATGACTCTGAGGGGGAGGGAGCGCAACCCGCCGTCGTCCCGACCGGAGAAGCAGAATCCGTGCCGCCACCACATGCAGAGGGTACGGCTGCTCCCGACACTCCGATACCACTAAGTGGCGGAGGCTCTACCCCCTACCCTCCTAGGACCGACACAACCAATCGAGGTTGTGAATGTTGACAACGATTCTACGGAGGACCTTCCATCTCCTCCCAATGAAATAATGCAACAAAGGGAGGCGAGATGGAACTTCATTCCACATGCAGAGGATGAGTCGGTCTCGGATAGAGAGGATGAGCCGCTAAGCCACCGGACGCGCAGAATAGAGGTCAACCGGGTGGTGGCGGAGGTGGGGGCTATGGCGGCCAGCACGCAAGGGGCGAAGCAAGTGGAGAGACCTCGCGTAGTGCGGTCAATTTTGGATGAGCCAGATGCACCGGGAAACCAAGGGGCCAGTGAGGCCGTGGAAGAGCGAGGGGCTGTCAAGGACAGCCGTCAGAGGACTGAACGTGAAAGGAAGAGGAAGGGAAAGGAAAGTGTTCCTCCTCCTCCGAAGAAAATCCGCCCCGCATCCCGAGGCATCATTATTACTAATGCAGACCAACCAGCCCCTCCTCAAAAAGGAGTTGAGGGCAGCGACACAGAGGGAAGAGAACTCCGGTGGGCCCGTGCATCCCGCAGGCGACAAGGAAGACATGCAACACCCCCTGCTGCCGAATATGCCAAACAAACTGTGGTGTTGACCACGGACCTCCTCCAGCAGATGCTGGTATTTGAAAACCCCAAGTGGAACGAGGAGGTCCACCATAGGGTGACGTCTACAAAGCAGATGAAGGCAGGCAGGACCAGCCAGCCCTGGAGACGATCCGGGTTGAGGATAGATTTACCCAATACATTACTGGGATTGGTTTTGACTGGCTGCTGGAGATCGAGGATGCCTTCGTGCCCACGAGCCTGGCCAAAGAATTCTTCACATCCTTCCGGTTTACCGAAAGTACAAACTTGGAGGCTAGGAGCGTCTCCTTCCGGGTGTTCGGGCATAAACAAAAGATGAGCCTGAACGAGTTTTTAGTGAGGATGGGACTCCATACCGAGGCCCAGGTAGCCAGTGGAGAGTGGTTCAGGCGCGACATTGGCCTTCCTCAGAGGAGACTGGATTTTGATCAGCAGGCAGCCTGGCAAAGCCTGTGCAACGGACGTGCCCCCGAGTTTAAAGCTTCTGAGTCCAGAGGGGACCATATTGCTGATCCGGCCCTCCGTCTTGCCCAAGCCTACCTAGCCTGTAATCTCCTTGGCCAAGCCAATACATTGGCAATCCTTACTCTGGCCGAGCTCTACTTTATGTGGTGCATGAAGGAGCAAAGGCGTGGAGACCTAGGCTATTGGATTGCCTACTCGATAAGTCAGATTGCCAGTCACCCTACCCGCCGCCTCAACGTCTGCCACCTTCTCGGAGCTTATCTAAGGCGAAACTGGACCCTGGAATTCCAGGAGGGTGTGGAGCTTCCCAGTCGTTGCCCAAAACCTGAACTGTTTAACATTGATTTCTTTGTAAGAATTCAGGTGCTTGAACGACTGCGCGACGGGAGACTTCGCTTCATCTTGAAGGCTCGGAAGGAGAAGCAGGCAGAGCAACAAGAGATCAGGCTGGCGGAGACAGAGGAGGCCGGACGCGGGAACAGGAGGATAATGACAGACCAACCGGCAAGCCCCGATAGACAACCACCGCAGAGGTTGGAGCTAACAACCATAGCAGAACCAGAGGCGGCTGCACGCGCTATCAACGAATGGAGGCTCCGCATGGAGCAGTTGCTAACGCAGCTGGTGGAGAATTCGAATGCTCAGCTGGTCGCTCAATCCAGGGTTTTGCAAGCTATTCGCCAATTGACCCTCGCTATGCAACCACCTCCCTCTACAAGCTCTCCTCCTCCTCGGCGCCCGATGTCCTCCAGGCCACCTTCAGCATCTCCGAGTCAACCCCCCAGGGAACTTTGAAGTACACCCCCCTCCCATATCTCCACTCGTTTTAAGTTTACAAACAATTTTTTTGTTGGTCTATATATACTCATGCTCTTTTATTCTCTTACACTTAGCCCAATGTCTGGTCTAAGTGTGAGAAGTATGCATGATATTTTTGCTATCTCTGTTTGCCTGCGTTTACGTATTTAAGTTATGTTTTTCTGTTTTTATTAGCATGTTTTGATTGCTGGCACTGCCTCACACTTAGCTCAGTGTCTGGTCTAAGTGTGAGAAGTTCCCTTGATTGTTGTTATGCCATCGCCTGTGCCTAACCCTTCTTTCCACTGCATCCAGTCCCTCGAGGACGAGTTCATATGCAGTGGGTAGGGGGGACGGGTTAGTTACAATAAAATCATACATGCTAAATTTTGTTTTTTTTTCTCAAAAATAACAAATTCCAGGTAGTAATAAATAGGCAATATGCATGAAATTGGATAAATTGAAGACTTGATTACTTTTTGGGAGAGTTAGAAAAAGGATTTAGTATGCTCACATGTAAAATTTGATTGCAAAAACTTAATCAATTTGAATGACGCAAGTATGATGGAAACGCTCAATTTCTAAACCAACTGTGAAGCCTCTCTATATGTGAGTTATAAGCCAAAAGTAGAACACTTTCTACTATTTTTACAAAAGAAAAAAATTACGAGATGCTGACTTTTAATATTGAGATGAAAATTGCACAAGTAGTAATGACTAAAGGCATTAGGACTTAACCATTTGAGCCGTGTTCTTCTTTCGTTCCACAAACCCGCCTCATTAGTCAAGGCACCCCCTAGTAGCCAATTCGAGCCCATACACTCTTTCCCTTTCTTTGAAGCCTTAAAACAAAATTCAAAGTTTCATATCACATGAGGAAAGATGGTGAAAGAAATGAAGTTTGTCAAGGAACACAAAAGGGGGATAGCAATAAGAATGGTCGGAAGAAAGGGTAGTCGGGTTGATCAAGTTAGACAATCAGGTTGATCATATGAAAAGAATTAAAAAAAAGAAAGGGCAGGAAATAGTTGTAATCTGACCCAGGAAATCAAAAGTAAAAATAATAATAAGCCGAAGGTTATAAGGCTAAAGGTCGAAATCTGACCAAGAGGGAGCACCAAGAAATAAATATCCCAATTCTAATCTAGCGAGTTTAGTCAAATCTTTGGCCTTTCGACTCATGTGATTTTTCTTTAAAAATTTTATATTTTAACTTAGAACCCCTATGACCCTAACCTAACACGTTACTACACTTGAACCCCGTTACAACCCAAAACAAAGACCTTAAGGAACTATCTTGTGTAGTCCGATTCAAAGTATTAAATTTGTGGCAACACCGAGTGAACAGTCCTAACATCTCTGGTGAGAAAGGAGAGACTGAGTGAATCCAACAGTGGTTTTTAAATTGAGCAATCTTGACAAGCTTAGTTTAAATTTCACGTTGTACTCAGCTTTTAGTTTAATCAAAGTTATTTTCGCTTTTAATCCGCGCATTTACTTTTCTGTTATTACTTGCAATTCACTTGATGCAGTAGTTAAATTTCCATTGATCAAGCTACCTAGTTTAATTCTGTCTAGATTAAAACCAGTAGTTAAAAACTCCCAAGTTAAATCGTGGCAGCAGCCAACCCCCTGTTCACTACTCACACACTCGACACACCAACTTCTCTATGGGATCGACCCCGAACTTGCCGCTTTACTGTTAAAGTTGTGCAAAATTGGGAGTTATAAATTACTTTGGCAAGGCGGAAAGGGCGAGAGCTAGATTGCATTGATTAAGTGGCAACGACATTTACTAACTGATCCAATCGGTTCGGTTATCATTTCATATAACTTGATCTGCATTCTATTCGTGTTTTTGACCTCTTTCCAAGTCCTTCCACCTCCCCATCCAAATCCGAAATTACAAGTAATCCGAGTTTCCATTTTATTTATTATTTATTTCCTGCGCTTAAGATATAAATGTCCATTAATTAATTAAAGTCTGCTATGGACTTAATTAATTAACATATTATTAATTCCAAGAGTGGATTTAGCAAGAAACACTTATTTATTATTCTTGGAAAAATTAAATTCCAACTGGCCAGTTTCCGAATTATAAAACCTTGTTCAAGCTCCTCTTGAGGACATTATCAAACGAGACTCACCTCACGCACGATTCAACATAATAGAAATCCTAGCACCGCTATATATTAATCACCACTACCCAATATATCAGGATTCTTGGGTTGCAAAAAACCCGTATCTTTTGATAAGACAAAGTAGTGCATAATCAATATTGTATGCTCAATGTTAACGTATGTAGATTAAGAAATAGTATTTTATCTAGACATAGTCTTTCAGTAGATGGCATAAAGACACGTCTTGTTGTTAGATCCATTCAGTGCTATACCACACCAACGTCATCTTATTTCAATAAAGCTTAGAAATAATCGGACTGACATTGCAACCTTTCGCAATAGGTAGCCAAAGCCTATCTAGGTTGTGAAATTCTTCTTTTTCTTTTGCAAAGCATTGCATAGAACCGACTGTAGTTACCTTAAAGTGGACGACGCCCACAACCAGTCTGTTAAGCAAAAGACTTAGGCTTTGTTTACTTCTTATGCACTTAAATGTTTATAAAACATTTTATAAACACACAAGTAAACACAATGTTATAATATACTGATTCTATTCGTGCAAACTGCTCGAATAGTACTGAATCGGGTTAAAAGTGGATTGTAGAGTTTTTCCGTATTTGCGCGAATTTGCGCGAACTTGCTCAAAACATGCTTTTCAGTATACTAAACCTAACACATAATACCTCTGAGTTTTAAACTTTCAATAATTAATTATCGAGTGTACTGCATCAGAAGTCCTTAACGTTTCCATTTGTGTCACTGCAGGCCCCTAACAAAAAAAATATCGCCAGACAACCCTAATCTTAAACATAATCACACATCGTGTTTTTTCTGACTATATTGCTCTTAAGCCCTAAAAGGGCATTCCGGTCATTTCAGTGAACATTCTGACAGTGGCGGCCTGCATGCTGCGACTTCTACTGTTCCTGACACAAGTAATAGTTGGCGATTGGACATATTGTGCAGCCATTTCGTATTCTTCACATATACAATAATATAGTGCAAATCTTAATTGAACTTAAATATCATCTTATACACATAATTTAAATACATAAAAAATAATTTTAAAACTTATAAATTTAATATCAATAATATAGTACATAAAATCTGGAAAACATCTTTATAGACTACCCTAACGATAGAACACATGTATCATCATTAACGTAACAAATAATAATAAATTTTATTAGATAAATGATATTTTGATAGATGTTCATAATAACAATTAAATTATGTAATAATAAATTTTAATTATTAATGATAAATTATACATTTAAAGTTTAAATTAAGTATATTACACTTATTAGTATTGGATATAGATATTATCACCAATAAAGATGGAGCACCGAACTATTTACTGCAGCGTGCCAACTTTTCTACCAAAATGAATATGAAAATGAAAGGTAAAATAACTTTGAATTCCATGCCTCCTTTTTACTTTT
Source organism: Salvia splendens (assembly GCF_004379255.2). Classification (NCBI taxonomy): domain Eukaryota; kingdom Viridiplantae; phylum Streptophyta; class Magnoliopsida; order Lamiales; family Lamiaceae; genus Salvia; species Salvia splendens. The sequence goes on from NC_056039.1 coordinate 24,166,777, forward strand.
TCACTTTCATATTTATTCAACGTGGTTATTATTAATTAATGTGCTAAGGTATAGCATTAAATCCGTCAATAGAAGTTGGTACATGAAGATTTAACAATTACGATTAGGAAAAGGAAAAAAAAGAAGATTAAAAGCATTTTATGCTCTCATCTTTTAGAACATTTTAGAAAAAGTCTCAAACTTTTAGTGTATTTCGTAAAATGTCCCCTACTTTTAGCATATTCCAGAAAATCTCCATAACATTTTAAAAAAAATAAATTGATGACATAAAACACTATTAACCCTTCTGGATTTTTTTTTGCTAAAATGATGTTATTTCATGTGTTGATGACTTGATGGGAATTTTTGCATAGCGGAATATTTTGTGAAATACGTTGAAAGTTATGAACATTAAGTTAAGGACATTGTATATAGAATTTGCTGAAAGTACTAGTATTAATTTACAGTATATAATTATACACAACGCAATTATGATTTTTGAATTTTTTTTATTTAAAATACAATCTGAATTAAACCGAATGCCAAAATTTTGAAGAAAAAGATATCCTAAATCTAATCCAATCTTATGAAAAATACAAATAAATATGAATGTATATATCGTGGGAAATTTCAAATATGACATGACATGACATTACAGAGGGTAGGTCTGCAAGGTAGTGGACGTCTGCAGTGTAGGTGTACAGGTTTTTGGTAAGTTGACTAAAATGCCCCTGAAGGCATTTAGGCATTTTGGTCCGAAAAATGGCTACAAATATACGATATGTGATTATATTTAAGGTTAGGGTTGTCTGACGATATTTTTTTTTGTTAAGGGTCTGCAGTGACACAAATGGAAACGTTAGGGACTTTTGATGTAGTTCACTCTTAATTATAATATTCTGTTTCTTAATTTAGTAATTGTTTGTTCCCTCTGCATTTTATATTTTAAAAAATATAACCATTGATGTGAACCTTACAAATGATGACTATAATTAATCTTCACGTATTTACACATGTAATTTTTAATGTTAAAACATGCAAAAATTTTATGTGAATTGTTTTTTAATAAATATAACTAATAGTGAATTACTACTTACTGTATAATTTATGGCAGTACAATATTTTATTATTAAGGAAAGATTTTTTTTAATATAAAAAATTGGAATTAGATCTTTTCGAAATTCAACCCATGAGTGCAACCATTCAACACTTTATAATAATATGTAGGTGTTTGGTTTATACAAAATAAATTTGATAGATTTATGATATTTCAATTTTTGTAAAATTTGAACTGTAGCTTAAGTTTACTATTGCGCATTAATTTGCAAGTCCCTTTCGGCAAATTAATGTGCCTAGTTCTATTTAATTTAAGGCTATAGGATATACAATAAATTCATAAAAGAATGCTAAATACAGACCAAAAATTTCGTTTATGGTTAACAAACGTCCAGCTAACACATATACATACCACTTGTTCCTAAAAACTAACTTATAGAATCATATAATTATGGAATATGGAGTGAACAAAATATCTATAATACGAATAATCGTATCAAACCATATCGAAACTCTGCGAGTTTTATACAAATGGCTTCCGAACAAATTGGAAATTACAATTCATCAAGAAACTATAAAATCGTACTACTTTTTAGCATTATGTAAATGGTGACATTAAAAATGAAAGTGAATTCAATACCAAAATTTGTTATCAATTAGGATGTCAATAGTTTCCCACCAATTTAATTCAGTAAAATATTATCGACTTTTAATATTTCAGACAAAATTCTTCATATGAATATATATGAGCGCCGGTTTTTCTTCATTTTCAGCTTCTGAATATATACATATAAATTTGTTGCGTATGAATACTATTAGGGCTTCATTTGGTATACGGAATTGAAATTAAAATAGACTTAAAATTCTATGGAATTGAATTCTAATTCATTTCAATTCCAAATTCTATGTTTGGTAAAGTGAAATAATTGATATGAAATTGAATATAAATAATTTGTGCACACACTGTACACACACTATACACAAAATACATGCTCACACACACTTCACACAAAATACACATACTATACACACATATACACACCGCACACACTATACACAGAATACACACACTGCACACATTTTACACAAAAATACATTCATTGCACACAATATACACACACTGCACACACACTATACACAAAATACACACACTGCACACACTATAAAAAATGCACTCCACACATTGCATACTATACACACATGCTATACACAAAATAAACACACTACATACACTATACACAAAATACACATACTACACACATTACACACACGACACAAATTTTACACAAAATACACACACTACGCACACTATATCCAAAATACACACTATTCACAAACTAAAATTTCAAATTTGGTTCATTTTAAACCTTTGGAAGATTTCAGTTTTTTTATTCAGATAGGAAAAAAAATCTAAAATCGAAAAATAAATCTAAAAATTGGATGCTTGAAATGTGTAAAATGTGTGTAAAGTGTGTGAAATTTGTGTAGTGCGTGTAGTGCGGGAAATGTGTGAGATTTGTGTAATGTGTGAAATGTGTAGCGTGTGAAATGTGTGTAATGTGGGAAATGTGTGAAGTTTGTGTAGTGTGTGAAATGTGTGTAGTGTGTGAAACGTGTGAAATGTGTGTGTGTAGTGTGTATGAAATGTGTGTAGTGTGTGAAATGTGTGTAGTGTATGTGAAATGAGTATAGTGGGTATATAGTGAAGCTATCTAATTTTATGACTATTTGGAATTCCAATTTTCTACTTTTGATATAGAATTCAAATCATGAAATTGAAAAACATAGAATTATAATTCAATTCTAACTCTATACATTTTTATGATACCAAATAATGGAATTGGAATTGGAGCCTCCAATTTCAATTTCATAACTCCAATTCCATGTTCCCAAACACACCCCTAGTAATTACTTTCATTTTGTCAAGCCGAGTTGGTTCGGAGGGATTTTGACGAACCAATGGTGTTGATTTTGAACCCACCAACCACGTCTCCATTTCCATACTTTCATTTTTTTAGTTTTTGTTATTTTATGTCTGTTTTCATGTGTATTTTTGCTTGTTTTTAATATTAGTTTTTGAGTTTAAGTTGAATATTAATTTAAAAAAATTCAATATATTTTTTTACTTAAATTTAATTTCAAAAGAAATTTAATTTGTATTTAATTAAATAAATATTTCATCCGTCCACATAAAATTATCTCATTTAGGGATGACACTAGTTATAATATTAATATGCAATTGGTAAATCAGGACATAAAAAAAAAGATGTGGCAAAATTGAAGGGAGAAAGATAAAATATGGTTAAAATATGAGTAAGGTGAAGAAAAATTGATTAAAATATTCTCATTACCATAAATGAGACTATTCTGGTGGACTGAAAAAAATGAAAAAAAAAGTGAACAATATTTAAGGGATAATGAAACACACTTAATTTAATTAAAATGTATAATAAATGAAATGAAATAGAAAAAAAATAAAAGCAGGACTCATAATTAGTTAAGAGAGTGAATATTGAGTTGTGGGTATTGTTTTTTAAGTAATGGAGGAGATAAAAAGCAATGGGATATAAAATTATAAATAGCTAAGAAAATGACCAATTTCAGTGGAGTTATGGATACCCTTACATGAAAATGGTGTACAAAAATTGATCTTAATATAAAATCTAGACCAAATCCTGACCATGAGATTTGATAATCCAATGGTCAATAATTAAACAAAAACGCGGAGGGTTATTTAGGGGTGGGCATTCGAATTTCGGTTTGGTTGTTTGCCAAAACCGAAAAACCGAATTTAGCTCAAAACCCAAACCGAACCAAACTCAAAAAATCGAAAAAAAACAAATACATTAATATATATATTTATATATATGTATATAATTTATTTTATTTTATATATACTAATAGAATATATAGGGATGTATTTAGATTAACGTAAAGAAAACTGTTAAAATTAATAATATATATAATATACTATGCATATTATATGGCAGAATATATTAAAAGAATATATCCATTATATATTATGTAATATATTAAATTATTAGAATATATATATATATATATATATATATATATATATATATATATATATATATAATATTATTTCAAATATAGTAATTTGGTTTTTCAGTTTTTTCCTTCTCCGTAACCGAACCGAACCGAAAAACCAAATTTTTTATATTTTCAAAACCGAACCGAATTTCAATATTTCGGTTTGGTTTGGTTCGGTTCGGATATTCGGTTTCCGGTTTTTTTGCTAACCCCTAGGGTTATTATCAAGCAATTTTAAGTCATATAATAAAATTCGAGTTTGAGGTCATGTTAAGATCAGTTTATGTCATGCTTACTATAATGACGTAAAAATAAGTTTATGATAACCTAAAAATGACCTTTGTATGCTTGGTTCTGCATTTTTGTATTAAGAATGAGTTTTGCATAAATCAAAACCATACTCGTTACATGCTTTTAGGAGGTCTATACTATCTAATTATCTTTTTGATTTAAGAATGAGTTTTGCATAAATCAAAACCCTACTCGCTACATGCTTTTAGGAGGTCTATACTATCTAATTATCTATATTGTCTCTCTAATTCTCAATTAAATGAAATTAGGCGCATTAACTTGTTTAAAACTTGAAAGTCAGCTTAAGCTACAACTATGATTTAACAAAATTTGTACCCAAAGAAGAAAATTTAACAAATAAACAACAAATTATTAACTACTTACACAAAAAACGAAAGTTGTCCAATAACAATTTAGGGTTGCATTAGGGTAATACTAATTTACAATAATAACTAATATTAACTTTCAATTCTGTGTATTAAAATTATCAACACAAAAACATAATTATATCAATACAACATGTAAATTTAAATATCAACACAGAGACATAAGTTTATCAATACAAGAAGATTAATAAATTTATGTCTTTATGTTGATATTTTTAATATAAAAAATTAAGATTAGTTATTAGTTATTACTGTAAATTAGTTAGTATTTGATCACACACTCCCACAATTACAAACATGTGTTTATTAGAGGTAGTAGAATATAGGGTTGGCAAATAAATAGGTGAGTTTCTTGACATATTTAATTTTGGAGGATAATTTAATATTTCATCATTTCTTTCTTACATTTTTCAAATGAACAGCTTTCCAATATTAGTGAAGAAAGAGAAAATATGGTTAACATATGAGTAAGGTGAAGAAAAATTGATTAAAATATTCTCATTACCATAAATGAAACTATTTTGGTGGACCAACAAAAAATGAAAAAAAAGTGAACAATATGTAGGGGATAATGAAACACACTTAATTTAATTAAAATGTATAATAAATGAAATGAAATAGAAAAAATAAGAAGCAGGACTCATAATTAGTTAAGAGAGTGAATATTGAGTTGTGAGTATTGTTTTTTAAGTAATGGAGGAGATAAAAAGTAATGGGATATAAAATTATAAATAGCTAAGAAAATGACCAATTTCAGTGGAGTTATGGATACCCTTACATGAAAATGGTCTACGAAAATTGATCCGAATATAAAATCTATACCAAATCCTGACCATGAGATTTGACAATCTAATGGTCTATAATTAAACAAAACACGGAGGGTTATTTAGGGGTGAGCATTCGGGTTTCGGTTCGGTTGTTTGCCAAAACCGAACCAAAATCGAAAAACCGAATTTAGCTCAAAACCCAAATCGAACCAAACTCGAAAAACCGAAAAAAAACATATACATTAATATATATATATATATATATATATATATATATATATATATGTGTGTGTGTGTGTGTGTGTGTGTGTGTAATTTATTTTATTTTATATATACTAATAGAATATATAGGGATGTATTCAGATTAATGTAAAGAAAACTGTTAAAAAGGAAAACTAATTCCATCCATGATAAGGAGGGTAATGCACCCCTATATTTATATTTATATATATATTTTATATAGGGTTGTATTATATACCAAACTAGTTTAAAACACTAAACGCCAAACACATCATTATATAATAATGCGGAGTTCATTACAACTTTATTTGTAGTTCATTATAGGGAATTCTGAGATTTAAAAACAATGACATCATCATGCATAGTTTAGAAATATGAAGTTCATTATATGTTTGTTATTAGTTCATTATAATGAACTCCAGGTTATCATATAATGATGTTGTTCGGCGTTTAAGGTTTAGGAGTGGTTTGGTATTAATCATAGTTCTATACATATATATATATATGGGAGTGTTAAGGTCATCTTGCTCCCTTAGATTTAAGTTCCTACTTAATGTGAATCGGTAGATTAGATGGATGGACGGACTGGATGAAAACTTGATAACTTATCCCGCGTTGCATTATTAGGCCTAATTTGTGCATTATATGGGTAAAATAGTAAAACAACACTGTATCAAAAATCGTTGCATCTACTCACTCTCTCTCACTCCAAACGTCTCACCCTCAATCCATCACTGCAAAATCGTCTCCCCAAATTCCACCCACTTTCCAACCCTAGCCGCCATTGGAACCAACCGGAAATATACGGGGACCGACTGTCCAAACCTCACTCCCGCAGTGCGCGACCATCTAGTTGAAGGCGACGAAAAGGTAGGGTTGAAAAAGGTTAATTTTTTGGTATTACCCACCATTAATCGCCGATATTCACCACCTACCACACTACCTACTCGTCGATTCACTAATTTTTCCCCAAAAAATTCACTGTTTTCAAACTCGCTTTGGTCACGATTTTCTGTAATCAAAAAAGCGTTTTCATTTTGGTTAGAGTTCTGTCTATTATTGAATGCGTAATTAATTACTGGTTTACAATTGTGTATTGGGCGATTATGTGGAGAAAATGTTATCGGGTTTTGATTTTTGGTTCGTCTCACATATATATTATGACGAAAAGAGGACGGTCTTCAAGATCTCAACCAACCCAGGCTGCAGGTGAGCAATCTATTTCATTTGCATGTAGAATTCCTGGAGTAGTTGTACATCAAGTAGTCTTCCTTTGTGCATTCGTTGACATTTTTTGTACATAGGTGAATGTAATATTCTTTGTGCATTATTTGATTGGTTGGGTACATTATTTATCAAGGATTACACATTATTTATCTTGTATTACGCATTATTTGACTGCTTGTGTACATGGGTGAATGGGTGAATGCAAAATTCCTTTGTGCATTATTTGATTGAATCTGTACATTATTTATCTAGTAGTATACATTATTTATCAAGTATTAGGCATTATTTGATTGCTTGTGTACATGAACCAAATGGGTAAATGTAATATTCCTTTGTGCATTATTTGATTGCTTGGGCACATTATTTATCAAGGATTATACATTCTTTATCATGTATTATGCATTATTTGACTGCTTCTGTACATAGGTGAATGGGTGAATGTCATATTCCTTTGTGCATTATTTGATTTCTTGTGTACATTATTTATCTATTTTTATACATTATGTATCAAGTATTATGCATTATTTGACTGCTTGTGTATATGAACCCAATGGATGCAATGTAATATTCCGTTGTGCATTATCTGATTGCTTCTGTACATTATTTAGCAAATATTACACATTATTTATCAAGTATTATGCATTCATTGACTGCTTGTGTACGTGGGTGAATGATGCATTATCTAATGTAAATGCGACACAATATTGATAGCTTCCGTTATAATCATGTTCTGATGCTGTATGTTGGACAACAGCGAAGCAGCTTAGATTGGACATCGACGAAGCGGTCGATGATGTAATTCCAGTTGGGTTTGCCTAGAAATTCTGGGAGAGATTGACCGAGGCCGAGACAAGTACAGCTCAGGAAGAGGCTGAGCATAGGAAACCGAGGCTGATGATTGCACAATTATGGACTGGAGTGATTGTTTGAACTCTTGGATTTTTTCGATAACTCATGTTGGAAGGGGAAATAGCCGACTTGTGGCTTGGTCTGTTTTGAACAATATGTAGTGTGCTTCTTGCAAACAGAAACATTTTTTGGTATTAGTGTATGATTACATTAACTCAAAACATGTAATTGATGTATATTACATAATAATGAAACGTCACTACCTAATAATGGCAAATAGGAAGAAAATAATGTAGTACAAGTTAACTGTATTTTAATAATAATGTACAACAAACTGCATATAATGGATATAATTAACCGAATAATGAACGTAATGTGCTTATTAATTAACTGTACTAGAATATTAATGTACAGACCATACCATTAAGTGATTGTGAATAAAAATGTACAACTTCATGAATAATAATGTACATTAACAGTTTCGTAATGCAATGTGTAATATACAGAATGTGTGTAATAATGAATTGTACTCGAAACATTGTGTGCAGTAAGTTAAGTGCTAGTAACCAATAATGTACAACTTCAGCAATGATAATGTACGTTAACAGATTAATAATGCAATAATATTATGTATAAAATGTTGACAGTGGTAATACTAATAAGACTAAGACAACGATGTAAATCATAAGACTAATCCGAAAAACAAAACTAAAAATGTTGAGAGGTGCAAAATACATCAACTTTTCCTCTTGCCCTTCTGCAGCTCATTTTCCATTTCCATCTCTTTAAGCATTGGACAATTTTTTGAGTCGTGATGGCCCATCTCATCGCACGCCTTACACCGTCTAAGAGGTCTAGTAGCCTCCTTACAGCCTTTTCTCTCTTGGAAATCAGACGGCTCGCTGAGCTGCTAGCGTGGCCCTTGGTCTTGACAACATTCGGAGGATGGACCACAACTACTTCAAGCCTTACCATACCATAAAACTCTTCAATCATTCGCCTCTTTTCAGAGGCGGACGTTGTAGGAGTTCCAACTTGAAGAGAATTACCAAGTATAACCACCACCACTATATAAAATCGTAAAAAAACGGCTCAGCAAACATTTACATTACCGATCATGAATCGTCCATTACTGAAAATAAAAATACCATTATAGAGTAATATATGTGCATTATGTGTATTAGTAAAAACTACTCCCTAGCCGAGATGATATCTAAACCCTAGGTGAATGACTGAAACTCGTGGACTTTGGCGACGGTTTTGTTACTTAATACATAATACACCCTAGCCCCAAGGATTGCTAAACCCTTGGGGAATACATGAAACGTGCGTCGAACAATCAAACACAGTCAATCTTAAACTAAACTGCTCAGCAAACATTTACATTACAGATCATAAATCGTCCATTACTGAGAATAAAAAAAACCATTACAGAGTAATATATGTACATTATGTGTATCAGTAAAAACTACTCCCTAGCCGAGATGATATCTAAACCCGAGATGAATGACTGAAACTCGTGGACTTTGCGACGGTTTTGTTACTGAATACATACTACACCCTAGCCCCAAGGATTGCTAAACCCTTGGGGAATACATGAAACGTGCGCCGAACAATCAAACACGACCAATCTTAAACTAAACTGCTCAGCAAAAATTTACATTACAGATCACAAATCGTCCGTTACTGAAAATAAAAAACCTTTACAGAGTAATATATGTACATTATGTGTATCAGTAACAATATATGCTATCAGAATCTACAACGATCGATTACTCCAACAAATCAGAATTTCAGTTAAAAACTCGGATTAATAATCAATGAAGGCAAAAAATTGATTACCTTCTTCCATTGTTCAGTAAAAACGAAAGCAATGGCCGAGACCTACCACAAATCAGTATATTTAGAGAATAAATACGAACCCTGTCTTCTTCGATTTAGAAAAACAGCCAACAATTTAGGACCTTAAAGTGTTCAATGGAGAAGAGACGCTGAAAGTTTAGGGAGAGAAGACAAATTGCAGCGTGAAATCGTGGAGAATAACCGTTGTGGTCTTTGATAGAGATAATCAAGGAAGTTACCATAACAAACTAATTTGTGTATCCCAATTTTGACCTTTTCGATTTTTTAATCATTTAAATTAAATTCATGAGACATTATTTTCGCCCATCAGATCTTGAAAATGAAGGGCCGAGATTCAGTTGGACAATAGAACAAAAAATGGAATAAAGGATATGAATACATCCCTATATATATATAATATATAAAATTAATAATATATATAATATACTATACATATTATATGGAAGAATATATTAAAAGAATATATCTATTATATATTATATAATATATTAAATTATTAGAATATATATATATATAATATTATTTAAAATATAGTAATTCGGTTTTTCAGTTTTTTTCTTCTCCCTAACCGAACCGAGCCGAACCGAAAAACCAAAATTTTTATATTCTCAAAACCGAACCGAATTTCAAAATTTCGGTTTGGTTTGGTTCGGTTCGGATATTCGGTTTCCGGTTTTTTTGCTAACCCCTAGGTTTATTATCAAGCAATTTTAGGTCATATTATAAAATTTGAGTTTGAGGTCATGTTAAGATCAATTTATGTCATCCTTACTATAATGACGTAAAAATAAGTTTACGATAACCTAAAAATGACCTTTGTATGCTTGGTTCTGCATTTTTGTATTAAGAATGAGTTTTGCATAAATCAAAACCCTACTCGTTACATGCTTTTAGGAGGTCTATACTATCTAATTATCTATATTGTCTCTCTAATTCTTAATTAAATGAAATTAGGCGCATTAACTTGTTTAGAACTTGAAAGTCAGCTTAAGCTACAACTATGATTTAACAAAATTTGTACCCAAAGAAGAAAATTTATCAAATAAACAACAAATTATTAACTACTTACACAAAAAATGAAAGTTGTTCAATAACAACTTAGGGTCAGGGTCGCATTAGGGTAATACTAATTCACAGTAATAACTAATATTAACTTTCAATTCTATGTATTAAAATTATCAACACAAAAACATAATTATATCAATACAACATGTAAATTTAAATATCAACACAGGTATAAGTTTATCAATACAAGAAGATTGATAAATGTATGTCTTTGTGTTGATATTTTTAATATAAAAATAGTAAAATTAGTTATTAGTTATTACTGTAAATTAGTTAATATTTGATCACACACTCCCACAATTACAAACATGTGTTTATTAGAGGTAGTAGAATATAGGGTTGGCAAATAAATAGGTGAGTTTCTAGACATATTTAATTTTGGAGGATAATTCAATATTTCATCATTTCTTTCTTACATTTTTCAAATGAACAGCTTTCCAATATTAGTGAAGCACTTCTATAAATTCTATAAATAGAGGATGCTTTAATCGCTTCAAACAAGCAAATCATAAGCATTCAATAATAAATCTAAATGGCTTCCTCTGCAATCTTGTGTATCACATTAGCCTTGATCAATTCCATTTGCATCTCCTTGGCCTTCGACACTCGTCCTCTTCTAGATATTTGCGTCACAGATCCCACCGGAATCGGTATCTCTACCTTCTTATTTATATAGAGTATAATTTTTCAAAATAATTGCCCTCCCTCGTCCCAAGAAAGTTGAGTCTTTTTTTTTGCACTCTGTTTTGAAAAGTTCATAATAAATAATTAAAAAGTATATAAAATAAAGTAAAAGTGAGAATAATATAGATGAGACTCTTGACTACATTATTGTCGCTTTTACTTTACTATATATATACTTTAACTATTAATTACGATTTTTTTCAAAACGAGTGCAAAAAATGGAATAACTCTATTAACATAGAACGTAGGGAGTATTAAATAACACAATAATATTCAACAGGAAAATGCAAGGACCCTAAATTTGTTACCGCGAATGACTTCTCCATGACCGGTCTGGATCGGCCCAGACCCTTTAATTCGTACGGCGTTGCCCCCGTCTTTGCATCTGCAGCTACAATACCGGGGTTTAACACTATGGGCCAGACATTTATACGCGTGGAGTTTGCACCGAATGGGTTCTTGCCGCCCCACACACACCCTAGGGCATCGGAGATCATCTATGTCTTGGAAGGTACAATGGAAGTCGGATTTGTAACATCATACCCAGACTACAAATATTATAGCAAAGTCCTTAACAAAGGTGATGTCACCATCATCCCTTTCGGCCTCATTCACACCGTGCGCAACGTAGCTAGGGGGAAGAGTGTCATAACGGCCTCCTTCAATAGCCAGAATCCGGGATTTATTTTCGTCCCCGACTCTGTTTTCGCGGCCAAACCCGCCATCAACAGCACTTATCTAGCCGGAGCATTTAAGCTGTACGAAAAAACTGTCAAAGATTTGCAGACTAAAATGTGGTTTATTTAACCTTGTATGTTACTTCACCATGTATGGTGATAAACCATCTTCAATTTCTCAACATGCACAATAATAAATAATATTAATAATAATTCTCTTTGGATTAAAACGATATTCCTTTATTAGTGTCGTTTTCGTAAAAGTTTTAAAAATTCGTGCTGAACATTTATTCATAGACAAAGGAAATGCTATATGATTTATGCTACTATTACATTATACAAGTAGCTAGACAAAGGGAGTACTATATGATTTAAACTTGCTATTACATTATACAAGTAGCTAAAAATATTGACTAAATCAATGAAACAAACTTCAAGCAGCTGAAACATACATATATATAATTCATCACATCATAGATCTTGATATTTAACGTGTTGGTATAAGACGCAAATATTAAGCTAACCATTTTTTATGTCAAGAAATTTGATCAAGTTTTCATCTGTCTTATAAAATTTGAATCAAAATATTTAGATAATTTATTTTTATTTTTCATTTTAAAAATGAAATAAGAAATTTGGTTAACCTTTTAATTTGGTTAACCTCTAAATTTAAGAAAAGAAATTTTAAACAAATCTTGTCCACCAATATTGCTTCAAATTTCATTTTATTAGAGGAGGACTGGACCGACTTCTTTAAAAGCATTAGAGAAGAAGTGCGAGATCGTTTCGTCCAACATTGCTTGTCTTTTGAAAAATTCAAAATATATTTTCGACTAATTGTCGTTAATTTAAGTGAGACTATACTTAAATTCTTATGTACTTAATCTAGTAACATAAAGCCAAAAGTAACAACTAAATTTGAACATATAGTATAAAATTATAAACAAAGGAAATGATGAATATTTAGACTTTTAAACATATATTATATGGAGTTGTAATCAATTACTAACCCGATTTTAAAATTTTCTGGTAAAATACGATCTACATGGGAAATCATAAACTCTGCGTGTGTATACCGAAAATTTAAAACCTTACTAAGTCATTTTCTTTCCTAGATTTTTCGATAAATCTAAGAATTTAGTTGACAAATCGCAGTTTGAATCTTAGGTTTAAATATTTTAAATGGGGATGTGTTTCGGGGAAATGACTAATATACACTATTTTGTTTCTTAAATGTTTTAATTTTTAACCTTAGGGTTTTACATATCATACGCCACGTGAAGAGAAGTAGCGTCAACTAGGATTAAAAATGTCACATAATCCATAGGGATCCGCTTTCTAACCCATTGGGGGGATAAACAACCAACACCAAAGTTTTTGCTCGTACCATTTTTATAGTTCATGGGAAATAGCAGTATCTTTAACTTTTTGCATTTGCAATGTTAAAAGTAGAGTCGAACAAGTAATTTCGAGATATAGATACTTACTACAAATTAAATTTGAACTCCTACTAAGATACTTGTACCATATATCATTTCAAGTCGTTCCAGCAAAAAACATTCTCACTTCTTCTTTTATTCTCTTTCTTTATTACTGCCTTCGTTACACTAAACTTCATTTTACACTTATTCTTTTTCTCTTATTTTATGTATAGTTTTATTTTGTGGTAATATAGAGAGAGAAAAAAGTAAGTGGGAGAAAACGTGCTTCCATTTCAAAAATTTGTCATTTTAGTATGACGATCCCAAAAAAACGTGTTTTCAATGGACGGAGACAGTATCTTTTATACATTATGATCTCAACGCTTAACTTTTAAATATCAATTCTTTAAATTGTGGATGTCCAATAAAAATATTTCAAATAGCCTGGGAGAGTAGAGTAGAGTAGGAGGATTAGTTATAGTGGTCACGAAGTAATTTTTACTGTAACATTTTGAGTGACATCCTTGACTTTGCATAGATTAATATGGGATATGCTAACCATTAGAATTGTTATCTGGGCTGGACCAACTGGACATAGCACGGACCAAGTCCGATATAGGTCTGCCCATACCCAGCCCAATAGTATTATATAAATAAGGAAATAAGTAAGATTTAGTCCATAAAATAAAATAAAAAATCGCCACATAGATATTTCAATCTCTCTTTCTCTATAGTGTGATATTTTCTTCTCCAACTCCGAGTCAGCCGACGGGTCGTGTGAATGCTCCGCATGTGAATAAAATCTCTGATAATTGATTAACAAATAGAGATAGGTAGCATGGCAATTGCTGACTAATTGCACTAAATTAGGAAATAGGAATGGAAGAGGGTATATTACCGGATTTTTTTCTTTCTTTTTTTTATCTAGATGCTAATAGAATTCCATAGTTTATTGCGTTTTATTTAGATTTTCAGTTTGTGAGCGACGAATGTCCCTCATGCGTCTTTTAATGAAACGTATAAGGGTCATGCATTTTAGGCAACGACGCATGAATAGAGAGGTGTTTCTATATAGTATTTTTTATTTTTATTAAACGATCTCATGCGTCTTTGCCTAAATGCATGAGGCTCATGCGTCGTTTAATAAAAATAATAGAAACTCATGAGACTCATGCGTCGTTGCCTAAAACGTATGAGGGTCATACGTTTCATTAAATGACGACGCAAGACGGACATGCGTCGCTCACAAACTAGAAATCTAAAGAAAAGAATTAAAACGTATATTACCGGCCGGATTGTACAAATTGCAGCGATGGGTGGAGATGGTGGAGAAGAGCGGTGGCGAAGGCGTATCCTCCAACTATTCGACGGAATGACTGTGTGGAATTTGGGAGGATGAAGAGGACGAGCATTTTCTGACAGATGTGAGCAACGACGGAGAGCAAGAATACGGAGGAGACGGCGCCAAGATGAGGAGGAGGGTGGAAGTTCGGAGCAGCCCTCTACTCAACATTTCATCGCAAGATTGAAGACGTGAAGAACAAGCAGGAAACAATTATTCATCGCAAGATTGAAGACAGCTTCCAATCCGACAATTCTAATTCCTTAAATTAGTTTTCTTTAATTATAAATAGTGTCTTTGAATGATTTTATAGATTTATTTTTTAACATGAATAGCTAATTATCTTTTGTAGAATTCTTGGTGAAGATGTTATGACTTGAGTTATTTATCCAATTGATTCTTCCTTGCATGTTCTTGTTTTTGTTTAAATTATCCCCGTGCTTTTCTCATTCAAATTTGAAGGAATCGGTAATATCTTTCAATCTTATTCATCTTTCAATGTACAAAGTCATACACTTTATATAGGCTACATTCTATCAATACAAGGTAAACCTAATTTACATTAAATTGGTACAATTATCTATGGAAAGCTATCATACCATATCAATCATGTATTAATTGTGTATTATTCTCTTGATTTCTTTCCTATACTCCCCCTCAAGTTAAGTAACGGGATTGCCGATACTCAACTTGCCTAATACTTCTCGGAATGACTTCGAGTTCACCGCCTTTGTCAGAATATATCAGCTAATTGGTCTTCAGACTTCACATAAGGCATCTCCACCACTTTAGCTTCAATGTTCTCTTTGATGAAATGCGTATCTACTTCCACATGTTTGGTTCGATCATGCTGAACCGGATTTTCGGATATGCTAATCGCTGCCTTGTTATCACAGAACAGCCTGCACGGTTGGATTGGGCGAAGATCCAATTCTGTCATAAGCTTCCTTAGCCATAATATCTCTGTCAACCCACTTTTGATTCCTCGGAATTCTGCCTCGGCACTAGACAGTGCTACCACTTTCTGCTTCTTACTTCTCCATGTCACAAGGTTACCTCCTACGAAGGTAAAGTAGCCAGCGGTCGATTTTCTATCATTTGGGTTGTCGGCCCAATCAGCATCAGTAAAACCATGGACCTCCATGAGACCATGTTTTTCAAACATAAGTCCGTGTTCTCCCTTTTAAGTATCGAACAATACCCAAAGCTGCCTCCCAATGTTCTTCTTGAGGTGCATGCATGAACTGACTTACTACCCCCACGGCATAGGCAATGTCCGGCCTGGTGTGTGATAGATAAATCAGTTTCCCGACTAACCTCTGATATCTCCCCCTGTCGACCTGTCTTCCCCCTTCCTTCAATTGTAGTCCATGATTCTGCACTATTGGTGTATTTGCTGGCTTGCAATCTATCATTCCAACTTCGGCCAATAAGTCTAGTATGTATTTCCTCTGACTTATGAAGATCCCTTTCTTTGATCGGAGTACCTCTATTCCCATAAAGTACTTGAGGAGTCATAAGTCTTTCATCTCAAATTCTTTGAACAAGTTCTTTCTCAACTCGCTGATTTCCTCTTCATCATTTCCTGTAATGATCATGTCATCTACATATATGATAAGACACGTGATCTTGCCATCTCTCTTCTTAAGAAACAGAGTGTGATCTGAATTGCTTTGTGTATACCCATACTTCTTCATTACCTCAATAAACATTCCAAACCACGCTCGTGGAGATTGTTTTAATCCGTAAAGTGTCTTCTTCAATTGACACACTTCACCATCTTGAAATTCTGCGGTAAACCCAGGAGGAGGTTCCATAAAGACAGGTTTCGGTAACTCTCCATGGAGGAAGGCATTGGTCACGTCAAATTGATGGAGAGGCCAATCCTTGTTAGCGGCAATCGAAAAAAGTACTCTCACGGTGTTGATCTTGGCCACTGGGGAGAATGTTTCAGCATAATCCACTCCATATGTCTGAGTATATCCTTTTGCGACGAGTCGAGCCTTGTATCTTTCTATTGTGCCATCCGACTTTCTTTTGATCGTGAATACCCATCGGCATCCAACAGTCTTTGCTCCTTCAGGGAGCTTACCTTTCACCCACGTGTGATTCTTCATCAAAGCCTTCATCTCTGTGAACATTGCTTCTCTCCAGTGCTTGTGTTTCATTACTTCTTCGGCTGATTGTGGAGTTTCTTCTTCTTCTTCATATAATGCAGCTGCAAAAGCTCTTGCCATTTTTGACAAATTTCCTTGCACGAAATTCGCCACCCCATATCGGCTCTTGTTCCCTATCTTTTCTGGAGAGTATCTTTTTGGTGGGATTCCCCTTGTACTCCGAGGGGGAAGAATATACGGTCCGGTATCTCTATCAACGCCATTTTCCTCCGCTACTGGTTCTGTTTCAACTTGGTCATTGGAAATAGGAATAGAAGTAGAGTCTTGAGTTTGAGATTACCTCGGATATCGTTGGAGGAGTATTCTGGGTTGGTGGCTGAGATGACTCTTGTGGTGAGACTTGCTCGGCGGTAGTGACACCTGGTTCTGTTGGATCCTCAATCGAAGAGCTTGACGATGGCACAACCCAACTTAGATAGTCCATAGTACTACCTGGATCACTCTCCCCCTGACTATCAAGGTGAGTTTGGTAAAAGAATTCGGTTTCCAGGAAAGTACAATTCATGGTGGTGATGACCTTTTTGGTGTGGGGATCAAAACATCGGTGATAGTCCCACCTTCATGCTCGACTATCATGTTGTGCATGATTATGCACGCATACATGACTACCTGACTCCGAGGAACTAGAACTAGTGTCGTCGTCGTGGTTCATTTTGGTATGTGAGAGAGGTAGAAATGTGAGAGATGAGAGAGGCGACATGTTCGTATAAACAAGTGAATGAGAAACGAGGTTTAAACAGACAAAATTCGGAAAAAAAATTAAAAAAATGCGTGCCATCGTCCGCGACCATCTTCCGCCGAGCCCAAAATGGTGCCCGATGGCGCGGACGATAGGTTATCGTCCGCACTTCTTCCGCGCCCGAAGCTTAGGGTGTGGGCATAGGGCGCGCCCTATGGCGAGCACCCACAATGGAGGTATCGTCCGCGCCCGAGGACGATGGCACTCATAGGGCGTGCCATCGGGCGCCCCATTGTGGGTGCCTTAAGCTATAGAATACACAATAAATGCCTAAATCCATTCATTTAAGTAAAATGTGATCCGTTGCTAACTTTCTTAAAATTGCTAATTCTGCTAACTCATCAACGTAGTGTATTAAAAATATTAACACGATGTTATTAAAATGTCAACATAAACATAATTGATATTTTAATACATTGTGCTGACCTAGATATTTAAAATGTCAACACAGTATCTTAAAATATCAACATAAATTTGTGTTGATATTTTAATATGATCGTGTTGACATTTTTAATAAATATATTGATAAATTAACAAATTAATAATTTAAGAAAAGTTAGCATTATAATCGCACCCTTCATTTAAGCTATAGGATATACAATAAATTCATAACAGGAAAGCAAATATAGGCCATTACCAACCATTTCGTTTTTGGTTAAAAATTACAAAATCGGGATATCCAATATGATGTCAATAGTTACCCAACAATATAATTCAATATATTATCGATTCAATAATTCAGACATAAATTCTGCATATATACATACTCATAAGTTGAGTTGGTTCGGTGGGATTTTGACGAACAAAATTTGAACCCACCAACCACGTCTCAATTTCCATACTTTCATTTTGTTTAGTTTTTTTTTGTCTGGTTTCATTTGTATTTTTGCTTTTTTTAAATATTAGTTTATGAATTTAAGTTGAATATTAATTTAAAAACTTCAATATATTGTGTTTACTTACATTCAACTTTGCTAAAGAAATTTGTATCTTAATAAAATAAAATACTTCATCCGTCCATAAAAAAAATTATCTTATTTAGAGATAAATGAGTTATAATATGCAATGAAATTATGACAAAAAAATGTGAAAAAGTTCGAGGGAGAAAACTGGGTAAAAGTGGATAAATATACTCATTCCGTCCCTAAAAAATAAGCACTTTGTGCACGTATTTTAATGCAAAATCGGTAAAGTAAGAGAGATGTAGAGAGAAAAATTAATTAAAGTATTGTTAATGGATAACGAGTCCCACTTTATTAGAAAGAAAATAGTTTCCCTTATTGGACGGATTAAAAAGGAGCAATTATATATTTTTGAGGGACAGAGAAAGTAGATAGTAGTAGAGAAAAATTGGTTAGAATGTTCCCACAAATAAAGATAAGACTATTTTCATATTCGGACAAAAAAAGTGAACAATATTTCACGGATAATGAAGCATTTAATTAAATTAAAATGCATAATAAATGAAATGAGATAAAGAAACTACAAAGAGTAAGACTCATAATGTGACACCTCAACCCCTCTGACGTATTCTCTTTTAATAAATAAACCCCTTAACATAAAAGAAATTAATACACGTGCCTAATTCATAGACCGCCCATATTATATAAGTTCAAACCAACACTTATCCGATACATATTTCAAAATATCGTGTAAAGTAGTGGAACCCTCTCACCACTCTATATACTATACATTTATCTACATGCAAAATGATGAGGAAGAGAAGGTTGCCAATATGCGTCAGCCGCCGAACCTGATAACACGTGGAGTTTCTATGACCCATGTCAGTCAAAACTTTACTGCTATCTTATTCCTGAAAAATTTAGTGGTTTATATGAGCCACAACTCAGTATATATAAATCTCCACCTTTAATCTCACATGATACAAACATCAAGCATATTCTTTTATCAATACATATAATCAGAAACAATATATATAACATAATTTAAAAACAAACCATTTCATATTCATATGCATATGCCACTCTATTCAGTTTATTATTCTGTAACAGTCAAGCTTGGTATCTGCCCGGGATTCCTCTATGACCCGAAGGTCTCTCTGTAATTGGACTCATAGGTCCCTCTGTATTTGACCTGAAGGTCCCTCTGTATTTGGACTCATAGGTCCTCTGTATTTGACCCGAAGGCCTCTCTGTATCTGGACTCATAGGTCCTCTGTATTTGACCCGAAGGCCTCTCTGTATCTGGACTCATAGGTCCCTCTATATTTCAGATCCAGTACAAGGCTGTCACAGATCCTCTTTAATCACATGATTCATGTACTTTCAATATCATATGTAAAACATCAATTACATATTTCTATCATATAATTCATTTAAAACATCATATCCATTGCACCAATCACATATCTATATCATATTCCACCATCTATATCAAATAACACATAATCATATTGGATCCCATCATATAATCAAATCATTCATTTTGTTTAACACCTCGCAAAGAAGCAAATAAAACATATAGAATTAAAAGTGTGATTTATCCACACCTTATTATTGATAGTATCTAGTCGAGCACCTCTCTTCACATTCTACAACCATGAATTTATTTCTTTCTGGATTCCATATTCTCTTCTCTCTGTCAATTTTCGTTTTTCCCTTCTAATTTCGTCCCTCCTCCCTTCTCTCGATTTTTTTTCTTCAAGATTATCTATTAACTCTTACTTTGTATTGCACACTAATTAATAAATATGCATACGTAGACATCTACCAAAATGTCATCTCATTTACAAAAGATGTGTATTAAGCAACACATGTACATATACATATTTTCATGCACTCGTATTTATCTATATATTTAATATATTTAAGCTACCATATATATATTAGCTAATAAAAAAACATAACTTGATGCTTTTAATTTCACATACGTATCCTATTTATTGCACTGGGAAAAGATGTGTACAACTGCATGTATAAGAATTTAATCTCTACTATTCTTATCTTTTAATTTACTACACAATTATTAATATATCAACTTATAAAATACGATATAGCATAATAAGGTATCCTCTTCCGATGATACCCACTTAATATATCTATAATATTAACAATAACATAATATGCAGTGACAATATAATATGATAATATGCAACGTAAAGCATGTTTCGGGTTAGGGATGTCACACATAATTAGTTAAGAGAATGAATAGTAGGTTTGTATGTATTGTTTTTCAATAATGGAGGAGAAAAAAAGTGTTGGGATGTAAATAGTTAAGAAAATTATCAATTTTAGTGACGAAGTTGTGAATAATACCCTTATTTGC
This sequence comes from Salvia splendens, assembly GCF_004379255.2. NCBI lineage: Eukaryota > Viridiplantae > Streptophyta > Magnoliopsida > Lamiales > Lamiaceae > Salvia > Salvia splendens. The sequence goes on from NC_056039.1 coordinate 24,187,876, forward strand.
CTTTACGAGGTATATATGGTTATAAGGGCGGGCGCATAAATAAATAACGATAAGGGTTGTGATTTCCAAATTTTATTTTAAAGTATATTTTTGAGTGTTTTAGATTATTTATAAGGGCTTTTACATAAAAATTTACCTTAAATTTGGATAAATTATAAAAATTTATAAAAAAAAAAAACTTAAAATATAAATTTATTAAGGACTTTAACTCTACCCATTTTATATATGAGTCCGTCCCTAATGATTACTATCTCTCTATTTTAGGTTTGTATTAAAATGACAACACCATTTAAGATGACACTGTACTATCTTAGCCTACCACGTGGCAGACTTGCTTGCATATGTATCGTAGATTGCTTGATTATGTTTGATTTCATATCGCATATTGCTTGAAATCATATGTTGAGTTGCTTGCTTATGTATCGCAGAATGCTTGCCTATGTATCGCAGATTGCTTGCGTAGATTGTCATTTTAACTATTGTGTTACCATAGTGCTCTGATTTCGTATCTCATATGGCTGGAACCATATGCCGAATTACTTATCTATGTATCACACATATTGCTTGCATATGTATTGCAGATTGCATGTTACTTATTATCACGTTGTCACTTTAAGAGAGATGTCACCCTAATGCACCGCACCCATCATTGTAACTCTAATTCTCAACTGAATGAAATTAGGCGCCTTAACTTGAAAGTAGCTGGGCTTAAGCTACAGCTAAGATTTCATAAAAAAATTTACCCAAATAAGGAAATTATCAAATAACAACAAAAAAAAAGGAAATTTAATAAAGAACATACACAAAAAAAAAAAATATTGTCCCTAGTACCCGCTTACTAATATTACAACATGAGTTTATAAGAAGTATTCCCTCAGTCCCTGATAAGGCTAATTTCATGCATCGGTCTAGGGGTTTTATTTCGTGAAATTACTGGGTCTAACGCACGATTTAAGCCAGGTGTGTGAAGGTTTTCGCTAAATCCAGGAAAAGAAGAGGACGCTTGCATGGTCCTAGGAAACTGGCGAAAAAGTGGACATTATGAAGGAAATTGCTTGACGGAGGAAGCCTCGGAGTTGAAGGGTAGAATAGGGATTTCTACGAAGACTCTAGAAGGCTATGTCCGTATCTATAAAAGGAAGAAGCATGCAAGCTGGAGGGATCTTCTGGGTGGAGACCTTGCTAACAGCCTGTAGCTTAGTCCATTCTCTTCACACTCTTGGGTTCTTTCGGTGGGAAATTCAGGGCACACTAGGGGGTTCACCTCTAGCTTTCATACATTTTCGATCTGGTTGTAACACCGTCCTTCTTTAGGGCGAAGAAACAATTTATTTTCCGCTTTCGTTTCTCCTGAATTCGCCGAGCTTCGCTGTTCGAAGCTCGGACCTCTTTTGTTTCTGGTTATTTCTTACTTTTATGCAAGTTTCGTTTTCGTTTACGTCGATCGTGATGGTTCCTGTTGTTTGATTGTGTTTACTTGAATTATGGAGTTGGATTGTTGGAGTTGGTTGATTTCTGGATTATTGCAGGTTAATGGTTGAATCTGGGAGAATGGAGCTGGTTTGTGAATGAATCGGGGTTTTGTCTGGTTAATGTTGTGGAGTTGTTCGTGATTGTTGGAATTTGGCGGTGATCGGAGCAGATTTGTTAGAATCGGAGTTATGGAGTTGATTTTGTTGATTGTTGAGTTTGGATTGCTTGGATCCGGAGTGGATTAAGCGTCCGACGTGATTCTGGGCAGGAGTGTTTAATTTTATGCCGCGCTTACGTGTTTTCATTTCATTTCGCCTAGTTTACGTAGATCTGGTGTATTTCCGATTCGTAGCAAGTTTCCGGCGTCCAAATTTCTATATTCTGTTCGAATCCAGGAGTATGCTCTGTTTTCTGCATTTACGCGTCTGAGTTGGTTAGGAAATTGCATGGGTTGGTTGTCTGCAGCTTTTTACCGTACTTGCTATATCTGGAAACATGGTCCCCACTGTTAGTTGCTTTCTGTTTAGCTAGATTAGGTAATTGTTTACTTAGTCTAGGGAGTAATTGTGTCTTTCGGATTTGATGTCTGATTCCAATAAGTTTTCTGTGTCCTAGGTCTAGCGTTTACATTTCTTGCCTAGATCTAGTGATAGTTAAAATCTCAACCCCTTTGCGTGGCAGCAGCCGTTTGTTTCCATAGTCTCTTAGCACTACTTTGCGAATCCATCTCTGTGGGATCGACCCCACTTCCCTATACTAATTCATAGTATTCGGGTTGAGGGATTTATTTTTGAAGGGGAGTCGAGTGTGTCCAACGACAAAAACACTGTAGTTCTCTTGAGTTCCTGGACCCAGTGATCCAGTGGATTTAAGGAGCGTTGTGTCTGGACCGAGCTTAGCATTAATTCTCATATGTGCACACTTGCTTACTCCTGAGTCTAGTCATTCGACATTAGAGTCGAGTGAGAGGACCACCACTTCAAATGGCGCCGTTGCCGGGGATGGATGGCGTGCTTAGTGTTAGTGTTCAGAGTCTATGGTGTAAATAGTTTTGATTTGTTTTCCTTCTCTTTTGTTTGCAGTTTATGAGCAGAGGCTCAAGATCTACCTACTGGAGCAACTCATCTGGGTGGAAACACGACCAGTTTGATTGGCGGGTTAAGGATACAGTCTCTACTGTGACCACCAGATCAGGGTTCACCACGGGAGATCCGTTTCCGAGTGAATTTACTAGCGACGAATCTTGGACGTCATCAGGACGCGAAGATCCAGAATCACCACCCGAATCAGAAACAGAGTCAGAAACAGGGGAAGCAGAGGAAGTAGTCATGGCGCAGGTGGTAGACCCAGATCCAGAAATCGGCTCTCTCACTGCCCATTTAGATGGAGAACCAGCTCAAGCTATAGTGATGAATCAACGCCAGAGAACTATCGAGATCAAGACAAACGTACTCGGCATCTTGCCGACGTTCTCTGGGCGTAGAAATGAGTGTCCGTATGAGTTCTTAAATGAATTCAGTAAGTTATGTGGTATTCAGAAGAGGCCGAATGATGCAACAGAGGAGGATTATCGCCTACGAGCGATTCCGTTTACCTTGAAGGGGGAAGCTAATACGTGGCTATTGAGGTTGCCTCCGGATTCTATCCGCACGTGGAGGGACTTCAAGTTAGAATTCTTAGATTATTTCTTCCCATCCAACAAGACGAATGCACTTAAGAAAGAAATACTAGAGTGTAAGCAAGATTACGATGAATCGTTGAGTCAGTATTGGTCGAGATTTAAGGGGTTGTTGGATGCATGCCCGAATCACCGAATGATAGAGGCAAAGACCTACTCTCTGTTTTACGAAGGAGCAACTCCCGAGTCAAAGGACTTAATGAACTCCTCGAGTGGGGGAAATTTCACAAGAAAAAGAGGAAGTGAGGCAAGAGAGATCCTAGGGAAGTTGATTGACGCTAAGAAGGCGTACGATAACCCTAGGAATGCAGTGACAGAGGATCGGTGCATGCTGTGAGAGAACAAGAAGATGACAAAGTCGAAGCAAGGATTGATAGGCTCGAGAAGGCTCTTTTGAACGCGATTGAAAAGACGATTCCACTGGCTTCACAAGGGAAGGAGAAATCTCCTGGTCCAGGAGATAATCAAATGCAAGAGTATTACGGGACCCAGGAAGGAGATTATCAGGCCCAGGTCAATGCAATGGGAAGTTGGAATCCCGATGCGAGCTGGAATCCAGGGAGACAGAGAGATGCGCCTTGGAGAAACCATCCAAATTTCAGATGGACTGACAATGAACAGAATCAGCCGGCACCACAACAAAGTCAGCAGTTTGCACCTCAGCCCGAAAGATAGTCAGATTACCTTGAGATCCGGGAAAGGGTATGATGGGCCAGTGGTAAGAACAAAGGAGGTGACAGATCCCAAAGAAGACAGGGAAGAAGAGGATACAATTCCTAGGCCAAGACACTTGGGGGGAGTATTCCCTTGGTCAAGGATGACCTTAAGACAGGAGATTTAGAGAAACCTTTGCCTAGATCAACTGAATCATTCTTCCTCGATCCAGAGACGGAGTTGGAAGATGAGGCAGTGGGAAAAGAAATTGGAGAGTTATCAGCTGAAAGTTCTACCGGAGCAGGAAAGCGACCGAAACCCTTTCCAAGCCGAGGGGAAGCCAAGAAGCAAAAGGAAGAGCCGGTGGACTTCATGGACATTTTTGGGAAGTTGGAGATCAATCTGCCATTCTTACAGGCCCTGAAGATGCCAGTCTTTAGCAAGTTCATCAAGGAATTTATAGCTGGGAAGGCTAGACCCAGTGGGAAAATTCTGATAGGCGAGAACGTCTCCGCAGTGATTCAGAAGAGGAAGATGCCTTCAAAATGCAATGACCCAGGTATGTTCACCTTACCCATCTCTATTGGTGACGTGAAAATCGAGCATGCTATGTGTGATTTGGGTGCGTCGATAAATGTGTTACCACTTTCCATATACAAGAAATTAGTGGGGGTAGGCATGGTAGACACGAAGGTAGTGATTCAACTGGCGGACAGGTCATGCATCTGTCCTGAAGGGGTGCTTGAGAATGTGATAGTCAAGGTACATGACTTCTTGTACCCTGCTGATTTCCATGTGATTAAGATGAGTGATAATGAGTCTGCAGAGTCGGGCGGAGTACTTTTAGGGAGACCCTTCCTACGTACCGCTAAGACTATCATTGATGTTTTTGATGGAACAATTTGCCTTGATTATAATGGGGAGAAATACACATTCAGCATTGATGAGGCAATGAAGAAACCTCTTGACGTTGAAAATTTGCATGCTATAGATGTTATTAACCCTTTGGTCCAAGAATACCTTGAGACGGAATTAATGCAGGAACAGGAGAAGACAACTTTCAAATCTATGTGGATCCCGAGGACCAGGAGAAGACAACTTTCAAATCTATGACGGAGAGGCTAGCGGGCAAGCAATACTTCTGTTTCCTAGACGGGTATAGTGGGTATTTTCAAATCTATGTGGATCCCGAGGACTAGGAGAAGACAACTTTCACGTGTCCTTTCGGCACGTATGCTTACAGGAGGATGCCGTTTGGCTTGTGCAATGCGCCAGACACTTTTCAGCGGTGTATGATGAGTATCTTCTCGGATCTCTTGGAGGACTGCATCGAGATTTTTATGGACGACTTCACTGTGTACGGGAATTCATTTGACTCATGTTTGGCTAGTTTGGATATAGTATTGAGAAGGTGCCAGGAAAAACATTTGGTTTTAAACTTCGAGAAATGCCACTTTATGGTCCCTGAGGGAATTGTCCTAGGGCACGTAGTCTCGGAAAGAGGTATACAGGTAGACCAGGCAAAGATTGAGGTGCTCTCAAAACTGCCTTACCCGACGAATCAGAAGGAGGTGAGAGGATTCCTAGGCCATGCCGGATTCTATAGGAGGTTCATAAAAGATTTCGCAAAATTTGCTCAGCCACTCACCCACTTGTTGCATAACGATGTTGATTTTGTCTTTGATGAGGAATGCAAAAAGGCTTTTCAGTTGTTAAAAGACAGGCTAGTATCTGCGCCTATTATTAGAGCGCCCGACTGGAATCTACCCTTTGAGATTATGTGTGACGCAAGCGATTATGCGGTGGGAGCGGTGCTAGGTCAAAGAGTTGATGGGAAAAGCTATGTGATCTTTTATGCTTCAAAAACGCTGAATCAAGCTCAGAGAAATTATGACACTACTGAAAAAGAAATGCTGGCGGTAGTATACTCATTTGAGAAATTTCGCCCGTACTTGCTTGGGTCGAGGGTGATAGTCTTCACCGACCACGCGGCTATAAAGTACCTGTTGGCAAAGAAAGAATCCAAGCCGAGATTAATCCGATGGGTGTTGCTTTTGCAGGAATTCGATTGGGAAGTCAGAGACAAAAAGGGAACAGAAAATAAAGTAGCCGATCATCTGAGCAGGATATTTCAAGGGGAGACCGAGGAAGCAATACCGGATGCATTCCCAGAGGAACATTTGTACTACGTGAAAAAATTTCCTCGACCTATCAGCTGGGAAGAGATTATGGTGTTAACAGGTCCAGGGGATGCCGAAAAAGGGAAATGTCATCAAAACGCTGAGCCATGGTTCGCTGACCTGGCAAATTACTTAGTCACTGGAGAGGTGCCCAGTTCGCAAGTAATTTCCCAGGCCCAGAAGATGAAATTGAAGAGCGAGGCCAAGTACTATTTATGGGATGACCCGTATTTGTGGCGAATGGGAGCCGACCAAGTAATCCGGAGGTGTATTCCGGAGTGGGGACAGAGGGATGTGCTGAATCATTGCCATGCTCTAGCATGTGGAGGTCACTTTGGACCTAGGAAGACCGCAAGGAAGGTGTTAGATAGTGGTTTTTACTGGCCTACATTGCATAAGGATGCGTTCGAGTTTTGTCAGAATTGTGAGAGGTGTCAACAGACTGGGGGAATCTCCAGAAGAGATGAAATGCCGCAAGTCCCGGTGATCGTTTGTGAAATTTTCGATGTTTGGGGAATGGACTTCATGGGTCCATTTCCATCTTCATACGGGAATACATACATACTAGTGGCAGTGGATTATGTTTCGAAATGGATAGAAGCCAAGGCGACCACATCTTGCGAAGCTAAGGAGGTATCGAAGTTTCTTAGAGCTAATGTCTTCAATCTGTACGGAGTGCCCAGAGCTATAATATCTGACAATGGGACACATTTCCGCAATCGGACTATTGAAGCTTTGATGAGAAAGTATGGCGTCCACCACAGATTGTCTACACCTTATCATCCTCAATCTAACGGCCAGGCAGAAATATCAAACAGAGAAATCAAAAGCGATCCTGGAAAAAAATGGTGAATCCGTCGAGGAAAGACTGGAGCAAGAGAATTGATGATGCATTATGGGCATACAGAACAGCGTATAAAACGCCCATTGGAATGTCTCCTTACAGGTTAGTATTCGGTAAGATGTGTCACTTGCCGGTGGGAATTGAGCACAAGGCGTTACTGGGCGGTCAAGGAGATTAATATGAATCCTCAAAACTTGTGAGGGAGAGAGGAAACTGCAACTCCAAGAGTTGGAAGAATTGCGACTTTAATCCTATGAGTCAACAATGTGGTACAAGGAAAAGACCAAGTTGTGGCATGATAAGAATCTCCGGACCAAGGAACTGCAAGTGGGGCAGAAGGTTCTCCTGTTCCAGTCCCGACTCAAGTTAATGCCCGGTAAGCTGAAGTCCAAATGGACTGGACCCATACACTGTTGTGAGTCTGCGTGCGAACGGAGCGGTAGAAATCAGGGAAGTTTTTCAAACTCTACTCCATTTCTTGTCAATGGGCCATAGGGTAAAGGTATTTAGGGATAACTCGGAGATGTGTGTAGTGGACGAAGTTCCACTACGCTTACTCCCTAATATCGCCTGATCATTCTGGGAAGTGAGTGTTTTTGGAGATTTCCTAGGTCCAGTATCGAAGAAGTTTTATCATGGCCCGGTCTAGGGAATCTTGAGAACACTGGAACATAAATTGTAAATATTTAGTCGCTTTTAGTAAATCAAGAAAACCCAAACAAATCAAAAAACAAACAATCTTCCAAAAATATTTTTTGAAATACCAGGCTCCTTAAGGAATGTTTTTGATACTGTCATACCCTAGACCCGGGGAGTCTGGCGTTTCAATTTTTAGTTAATGTTTTTCTCTAAGTGTGATTTTGCAGAAGGAAGTTACTTGGGCAGGGAATTGAGGAGTAAAATTTTGGAGGGAGTAGGCACCTGCTCGGATTTCAAAAGACACCTTTATGGGGAGGCGTACGGTCGCAAGCGTCATGCCTGCAAACTACCTGCAACAAAAACCGTCCTCGCCCATACCTATCGGATAATAAACCGTGTTCTCCTTTTATTTTACTTATTCACTCTCTCTCTCTCTACATCCGAAATTCCCCAAATTCTCTCTAGGCTTTCTCTTTTCTAACCCTAATCAAAGTAATTTCCGTCCAAGTCTGTGTAAAAAAATTTTGCAGAGTTCTCCATGGATAACAAGCAAAGTGCCGGGAACACCTCAGGATCCGCCGATTCAAGTGCGGCAACGTTTATGGCTGAGCTATTCCCAGAAATTCGGGGGGTGCGGAGAAGGCGATGGAGGCGTTCGCCATGTTTGCAACCGCAATGGGTAAATCCGTACAGGCTGCTCCGACTTCTAGTGTTACCACAACGGTAGGCCATTTCAGAACCCGTCGCCGAACCTGAAATCGTTCAAGACGAAGTATCACCATTCCAGAACCCACTCCCGTACTAGAGGAGACAGCTGTTCCAGAGACCACCACACAACCGGAGGACGTTCCAGAATCCACGACCACCAGTCCGGGAACCAACCACAACAGGGGATCGTGAAGACGACTCAGATCTGGTCACAGGGTTGGAATTGTTGGCTGTGAACGAACAGGTAGACTCTGCAACTGAGGGGGGAAACCCTTATTTCGATTAGTGTTTCCGAGGGGGTGAATCCCGTACTCGCCAGTGAGGAATGTGTTGAGAGAGATGTTCTGAAACCGTCTGGGGAGTCAAAGATTTTGTTGTTGATGTTAGTATTTCTGAGGGGGAAACCCCTGTTTGAAAGAATCTGTGGGGGGGGAGGCCCCTATAGTTGGTAAAGATGAGGGCGACGAGGCCCTAAATTCTGAACAAAATGTGGAGGGGGATACCCCCGAGAAACCGGTGGGTACTGAGGCCCACGTCGGAGAAGGATTTGAGGGGGTAGAGACCCCTGTTTATATTTCGGGGGCAACCCCACTTGTTGTCCACGGAGGGAGAAGCCCTCGATTCTGAAGTTGGCCAGAAACCCCGCAGACGCTGGGGTGGATTTGATTGTGGATCTGACGAGATCCCAGAGGGCGACCGACTCACCGGTGTTAAATCCCAGAGATGCTAGGAGGCGGGTTCGCCGGAGCCTCCTTGATGAGATTGATGAAACAGTGGAGCCGACGGAGGAAGAATTGCTAGGTCTAGAGACCGCAGCATCTGAACAAGAGAACTCTCCCAGATCGGCAGGGGGGAGAGGGGGGGAGAGTGATGAGGAGAAAGGAGCCGCCAAGCGGCTGAAGAAAAGAAGAAAAGGAAGGGAAACAAATTGCTCCTTCCTCGACCAAGAAGGCAAGAGGGAAGTCTACTGAATCCACACTTCCGCCGGCAGCTAAGGTGCCATATGCCGCAGAAGAGAAACCGAGAGCCCCTCTGAGTCCAGCGACTCGGGAGAAGAACACGAAGAGGAACTCAACTTTGAGCGCCAGCCGAATGTGGATAACAAACAGCTTGCTAGATGAAATGAGGAAGTTACGACCACCCAAACGCAAGGCCATTTATAAAGAGAAGAGTACGAGGGCAAGGTCGCTAAGTCTGGAAAGATGTATAGCTCATCGGAGCTCAAGAAGATTGCTTGCAACGGTGAATTCAGACTTATATCGACGCCATAGGCTTCGATTGGTTGCTCAAGCACAGTACTGTCGAGGTTCCGATGACCTCAGCGAGAATTCTTTTCCACCTTCCGATTTAAGTCCACTACGATTTGGATGCTGACTCAATTAATTTCAGACTT